>NC_142670.1:27137481-27379981 GCF_964200805.1 Pocillopora damicornis | reverse complement strand
AAAGGACACGAGTCCTCCGAGAAAAAACTATGTGCCATGGCATATAAATGTAGAAATGTAACATAGAAGCGATAACAAAACACCAAATTAAATCAAAGTAGATGAAAAGAAAAACTTAAACTACAAGTAAAATGAAAAGCACATCACAAGAGATCTCGTTTAAAAATTCTGGAAAAAGTGTGTCCCTTAGCTTGAATTGCTTACAGAAAGGTATGACCCTCCCCTTTAGGTGCTCACTTTTACTGGTAACCTTCCCCTCTGAGGCCCCAGCCCTGCCCCCAAGAAAAAGCGTACCTTTCCTTAATGTGGCAAGCCAGACATAACGAAAGTGATTTGAGTTCAAAACTGCCTATCAAATTTCAGTGATCGATGTGTGAGATTTTATTAGGCTAGTTTCGAATTATTTGTGCGAGTAAGTCTGATTTTTAGCATCAAGTCGAGGCTGAGGGGAAAGGAGTCGTCTCAACATGGCATGGAATGATGCCTTCTTCACAAATATGAAAGTTCCTGAGCTACGGAAATTCTTAAAGGAAAGGGGTATTCAAATTTCTGTAAACGGTAAGAGTAGGAAAAGGGCAGAACTGCTAGAGCTTTGCAAGAACGCGGCTGAAATAAAAGTTCCTGAACTTGTAAAGAAAACAGATCAATGCGACGAGTTGATTACGTTGCCAGGAGAAAAACTACTTCCCCATCCATTTTCGCTGAAGTTTTGGACTCATGACTTCACCGGCATTCCAGACTTCAGGATTCCCGATAGCTGCCATTATCTGGTTGGAAAAGATGGTTACGATGAAGACTGTTTACGGTCGTATAAAAGTCCTGAGGGTTTTTTGCTTATTTACTGAGGGGTATGTGGAGGATCTGAAGTACCACGATTTAACTGATGCTGGGACAGATAAACCGACTGGATACTGCTATTTCCAGTTCATAGTCCTTTTCTTTGAAAGCTTCTTCACTATGAACTTTGTTTTTATAAAGGACGTGGCCGTGATCATTCAGGGCAACTTCAGTAGAAACACGGATAATTTGGGCGTGAAGTACTGCTTTGCTCTCTTCGTTAGCGTTTCGTTTTCTCCGCTCATTCGACCTTTTTTCGCGTTGACTTGGACTTCTACGGACTATAAACTGATTAAATATTGTTGGAACCGTGCCGTGTGCCAGCCTTTTAGTTCCAGAAAGTGCCTTTACGACTTTTTTAGTCTCAAAGTGTTTGGAGCATATATGCAAGTTCTTGATGGACGTGAACTCCTTATCAGCGCGACGACAGAAGGCGCTTCCTTTCTTTCTTAGACTCTCTTCGCCTGGAAACTCGGAAAAGTTGAACTCCGGCCTTTTAGTTATTTCTGCACACAGAAATGGCACAAAACGTCATATTCGACTTACAGTCACTCCGATCTTGCTTTCAAAATAAGCGCCCCTTAGCCTCAGCTTGGTGCTAATAATTAGTTACCAGACTATGTCGTAAAAACAATTTGAAATTAGCCTACATCACCGCTACATCAGAAATGGAAATCACTGTATGAGAATGAAGAACTGTTATGCGATATTTTAAATTACCCATCGAAAATGATAAAACCTTAATCGAGAAAAAGACTGATGTAGCAATATACTGAGAATTAAATATTAACTGTTGAGAATGAGAAATTGTTGCGTGAGAAAAAGAAATCACCATGCGAGATTATCGATTGCTTTTTCTGAGCCGGCGAACAACAGCTAGTAAGCGGAATATTTCTCTCAAAATGGCGGAGCAACTTAGTCCAGAATACTTTACGAAGTTTGTTGATTCTCTAAAGAGCACCATTGAAAGGGACTTTCGTTTATCACGCATTGTTCATGTAGGATTAGAAATCTGTGCCAGGTAGCTTTAGAAATACACAACAATGCTTATCACTGTCTCAAAATTCCTCTTCAAACCTGTTTGAGCTGTTAGAATTGTCTTTAGTCGTCTTATTAAGAAAGACGTCAGATATTTTAAATGTATAATGCCTTTGTCCAAAGGAAAAAATTCCATTGGCATTCTCTGCAAGTTCAGGAGGGAGACCGGCGTACATTATTACAAAGGAAATGATCGAGCAACTGCGTGAGACTAGTTTAAACTGGATAAGTATAGGAACATGCCTAGGAATCTCCAACCACAGGCAGCCCAAGTTCCAGCTGTGAGATGATCATCTTGCGAAATAGCAGTCATGGCGAAATTATAAGAGTTTATATGGGAATATTTACGACCGCTGTTGGGAATAAAATAATACAGTCAAATTCTCAATAAAAATACCTCACTTTACTTCCACAGTGCATCGCCTGTTATCTGACCGCTTACTATGTTTTCTAGGTTTACTATACAAGAACGGCTTGTCTAATGTTGCAAACCTAGAAATGGATAACTTGCTAAAATGGGTTCTTTTAAAAATAGCAAGCTGTCAGATAACAAGCGCTGCACTTTCATGTTACAGGCAGTCTAAAATGTGGGGCTAATGCACAAATTGGCAGACATTTGGAATTGATTATGATGGTTGACTTTGATAATGACTGATATTGAAACAGAAAACAATGATTATTGTGCCAGGGTCACACAGTCAGCTTACAGTAATTACACAATAGGATTGACCCTCTCTCTGACGATGGAAACAATGGAATTAAGCACTTTCTGAACACTGTGACGATCATTGAAAGTTTCAATATTGAATTTAACATTTATCAGCGTCTAATCAAAATTATTTTGATATTTCCTTTGATGATAATGGAAATACTTGTACATGATCATTGTTATCCCTCCCTCACATAGGAAAGTTTAATGCAGACGTTGTGTTAATTACAACATAAAACATTGTGAAGATCAACCAGAGAATAAGACTGAAGTTATGCTGTTGCGTTCGAAGCTTGTATAATAAAATGATAATAATTTTTTTTTCTCAATAGTTTCAAAATTGCACTGAACACTAAGAGAGGATGAAAATTTTCATGCTTCACGATTTGTCTGGAGGTATAAAATGAAATTAATGACATTTTTTAACGGCTGTCACCAGTATAATTGACCCTTAATGATAACTTCAAGTATGACTCCTGAATTTTGATGTAATCTTGATGGATGCTGTTATTTTCACTGATTTATCATCGAACCATTTTCACTTTTGTAGATGCGTTTATTTGGTGGTGTAAGTAGTCCACTGAAATCAGTGTAGTATTTAGTGCAATTTAAAATTCAGGCATTGATCTCCTAGAAGACACGTAACGGTAGTAAAGGCGACATGTCACCTTTTACCCCGAGTTTTCGCATTTCAAGGGACTGACAACTTAATATCTTGTTATGTTATGACCACTTACACTAACTACTTAAAGTCTTAGCGATATTAGAGATCAGCTGATAAAATTTTAATTTAGAGTTTGTAGTCATGAAACTTGCATTTTACATCCCTCTCGAAAGGCTTTCTAACTTGTAACCAAACTAACTGCCAATGACATTTGAATAGATATTAATTTGTGACCTAATTCTTTTTTTTTCGGAAAGTTTAGAAAATGCCATCAACAGCAACTTGTATTCTGTGTTAAAAAAAGCCTTATATCAGTAATGTGAAAATGTTATGCATAGCATAAAAAATTGTAAAAACTAAGAAGCAAATTTCAAAGTATTCATTTCAAAGCATTCTGAGTGTTCATTTCAAATTGTTCACATCTTCCATACTCAACAATACCACAAAACAGGCTTGCTCCTCTTTCATTACATTAGTGAACTCCTCAAGCAGTGCTGGGTATGATTCATATGTAGATGGAAGTTCTGGCAATGGTCTACATGTTCTGGCAAAAGGACGTCAATGCTACTCTTCAAGGATAGCAAAGTGCACATCTATGTTGTGCACGAACAGTGATCACATCACTACCAGTGCAGATTCAGAGAAATATGGGTAAAGATTTGCAATTCAGTGACTCTATAAACCTTTTCAGTTGTTCAAAGGATGTCAGTTCTGCTTCAGTTGGTTCTTCAGCTCTGAATAACTTGTTAATTAATTTGGCGGCTTGCTTTAGTCTCGAGGGACTGAAAGTTTTCCTTAGAGCATAATATCTTGAGAATTGGACTCCACCAGTTGATCTCTAAGAGTGATTAGTGACCATTTTCTCCTATCAGTATCTCCTCTAAAACAAACATTAAGATCATGAGAATAAGGAAATGATCACGAACTAAAAAGGCTCTTGGTTGTTGAACAAATTCTCTTTGTCAGCACCATAGGATATGCATAGAGAACAGTACGGAAAAAAGTATGCTGATGTTAGGATGCAAAGGGTTAAAACACTTGAATAATATAAAAATTCCAAGACATCTTCATCATTAGGTTTAAAATCATCGCCAAGGCACTTGTCCAATGCCTCTCTATCTTCTGTAGTTACAAATTGGCTAAGTCTTCATATCAACGTCTCTGAAGTGATAACTTCATCCCCATAAAGATACAAGGCCACAAAAAGATGTAACAAATTTACTAGGCAGTAATTGGCCCATTGGTAACCATATAGCAGAACCTAGGCAATGGCTTCCCACTATAGTTTCTGCATGTCATGCTCAATAAATGGGGCTTTTTAATTGTTTCCAATCATCAGTGATGTGAAGCACTTTTGCCAAAGGCATGCTAAAACATTTAGAAGAACCTTGTTGCCTTCTCCCTTCTCTTCTCTACCAGCAGTGGCTATGTTTAGGTTATGGTGTTTCTTGGAATGCAGAAGGAGGGGGGAACAAAACATTTGTTAACACTTATCCTCAAACTGCGATGGGTGATTTTTTAATAAATTGTTTCACTTCGATATCAATCTCCTATGTAGAAAGCTTAACGGCCGATGATAAGGCATCACCCAAAGGCTGGTTTTCTTTTACAACGGAGTCGGAGTCGGAGTCGGAGTCGACTCCGATATTCAGTTTTCACTCGAACAGAAGTGCTCTTACCACTTCGACTCCGTCATTAGTGAAAACCAGCCTCAAACAAATGGAGAGAAGGATATCCCGAAACGATTATTTCTTTTTTTCCATAGTTTAGTAATAAACTGTGGGCAAGGACCGGAAAAGCATTTGCAATAAAATTCATCCAAGGTCAAACTTAGCGCAATCCATCGAGCAACATCTAAATTTCCTTAGTTTCCAATCATTTTGGCCATTTGTTAAATAAAAATATTATTTACATTCAATTGTACGGATATTTGAATAAGAAAAAAAAGTGGAAAGCTAAATGCAAAAGAGAATCTCTATGAAGAAAAGAACTTTTTGTGTATTTATGATTGCTAGATTATTTCTCTTTTCTTCTCACGAACGCCATTTTTTCCTTTTTCATATTGGAGGGTAGGCGAAAATTTGCAAAATACACAAAAGTTGAAACCCAACGACAAAGCTGGAAGGGGAGAGACTTACAGAAATCTTGGCATTGTCCATCAAAATTCAAGCGATTTTCATGAGGCCATTGAGTACCATGAGTGCCATCTGCAAACTACAAAAGAAGGGGGGGATAAAGCTGGACAAGAACAGGCTTATGGAAATCTTGGCAATGACTTTAAAGGCTTAGACGATTTTCATAAGGCACTCGAGTGCTATGAATGTCATCCACAAACTGCAAGAGAATTGGGAGGCAAAGCTAGACAAGGACGGGCTTATGGAAAACTTGACATTTCCTATGAAAGTTTACGCGATTATCATAAGGCAGTCGAGAACCATGAGCGTCATCTACAAATTGCAAAAGAAGTGGGAGACAAAGCTGGAGAAGGACGGGCTTATGGAAATCTTGGCAATGCCTTTGATAGCTTAGGCAATTTTCATAAGGCTATCAGTTACCACGAGCGTCATCTACAAATTGCAAAAGAAGTGGGAGACAAAGCTGGAGAAGGACAGGCTTATGGAAATCTTGGCAATGCCTTTGATAGCTTAGGCAATTTTCATAAGGCTATCAGTTACCACGAGCGTCATCTACAAATTGCAAAAGAAGCGGGAGACAAAGCTGGAGAAGGACAGGCTTATGGAAATCTTGGCAATGCCTATCATGGCTTAAGCAATTTTCATAACGCTATCAGTTACCACGAGCGTCATCTACAAATTGCAAAGGAAGTGGGAGACAAAGCTGGAGAAGGACGGGCTTATGGAAATCTAGGCATTGCCTATGATAGCTTAGGCGATTTTCATAAGGCTTTCAGTTACCACGAGCGTCATCTACAAATTGCAAAGGAAGTGGGAGACAAAGCTGGAGAAGGAGAGGCTTATGGAAATCTTGGCAATGCCTATCAGATGTTAGGCGATTTTCATAAGGCTATCAGTTACCACGAGCGTCGTCTACAAATTGCAAAAGAAGTGGGAGACAAAGCTGGAGAAGGACGGGCTTATGGAAATCTTGGCAATGCCTATCAGATGTTAGGCGATTTTTATAAGGCTATCAGTTACCACGAGCGTGATCTACAAATTGCAAAGGAAGTGGGAGACAGAGCTGTAGAAGGAGGGGCTTATGGAAACCTTGGCAATGCCTATCAGATGTTAGGCGATTTTCATAAGGCTATCAGTTACCACGAGCGTGATCTACAAATTGCAAAAGAAGTGGGAGACAAAGCTGGAGAAGGACGGGCTTATGGAAATCTTGGCAATGCCTATCAGATGTTAGGCGATTTTCATAAGGCTATCAGTTACCACGAGCGTCATCTACAAATTGCAAAAGAAGTAGGAGACAAAGCTGGAGAAGGACGGGCTTATGGAAATCTTGGCAATGCCTATGATGGCTTAGGCGATTTTCATAAGGCTATCAGTTACCATGACCGTCATCTACAAATTGCAAAAGAAGTGGGAGACAAAGCTGGAGAAGGAGGGGCTTATGGAAGTCTTGGCAATGCCTATCATGGCTTAGGCGATTTTCTTAAGGCTATCAGTTACCACGAGCGTCATCTACAAATTGGAAAAGAAGTGGGAGACAAAGCTGGAGAAGGACGGGCTTATGGAAATCTTGGCAATGCCTTTCAGATGTTAGGCGATTTTCATAAGGCTATCAGTTACCACGAGCGTCATCTACAAATTGCAAAAGAAGTGGGAGACAAAGCTGGAGAAGGACGGGCTTATGGAAATCTTGGCAATGCCTATAAGATGTTAGGCGATTTTCATAAGGCTATCAGTTACCACGAGCGTGATCTACAAATTGCAAAAAAAGTGGGAGACAAAGCTGGAGAAGGAGGGGCTTATGGAAATCTTGGCAATGCCTTTCAGATGTTAGGCGATTTTCATAAGGCTATCAGTTACCACGAGCGTGATCTACAAATTGCAAAAGAAGTAGGAGACAAAGCTGGAGAAGGACGGGCTTATGGAAATCTTGGCATTGCCTATGATTGCTTAGGCGATTTTCATAAGACTATCAGTTACCAAGAGCGTCGTCTACAAATTGCAAAAGAAGTTGGAGACAAAGCTGGAGAAGGACGGGCTTATGGAAATCTTGGCAATGCCTATGATAGCTTAGGCGATTTTCATAAGGCTATCAGTTACCACGAGCGTCATCTACAAAATGCAAAAGAAGTGGGAGACAAAGCTGGAGAAGGAGGGGCTTATGGAAATCTTGGCAATGCCTATCAGATGTTAGGCGATTTTCATAAGGCTATCAGTTACCACGAGCGTGATCTAAAAATTGCAAAAGAAGTGGGAGACAAAGCTGGAGAAGGACGGGCTTATGGAAATCTTGGCAATGCCTATAAGATGTTAGGCGATTTTTATAAGGCTATCAGTTACCACGAGCGTGATCTATAAATTGCAAAGGAAGTGGGAAAGAAAGCTGGAGAAGGAGCGGCTTATGGAAACCTTGGCAATGCCTATCAGATGTTAGGCGATTTTCATAAGGCTATCAGTTACCACGAGCGTCGTCTACAAATTGCAAAAGAAGTGGGAGACAAAGCTGGAGAAGGACGGTCTTATGGAAATCTTGGCAATGCCTATGATAGCTTAGGCGATTTTCATAAGGCTATCAGTTACCACGAGCGTCATCTACAAATTGCAAAGGAAGTGGGAGACAAAGCTGGAGAAGGAGGGGCTTATGGAAATCTTGGCAATGCCTATCAGATGTTAGCCGATTTTCATAAGGCTATCAGTTACCACGAGCGTCGTCTACAAATTGCAAAAGAAGTGGGAGACAAAGCTGGAGAAGGACGGGCTTATGGAAATCTTGGCAATGCCTATCAGATGTTAGGTGATTTTTATAAGGCTATCAGTTACCACGAGCGTGATATACAAATTGCAAAGGAAGTGGGAGACAAAGCTGTAGAAGGAGGGGCTTATGGAAATCTTGGCAATGCCTATAAGATGTTAGGCGATTTTTATAAGGCTATCAGTTACCACGAGCGTCATCTACAAATTGCAAAAGAAGTGGGAGACAAAACTGGAGAAGGAGGGGCTTATGGAAATCTTGGCAACGCCTATCAGATGTTAGGCGATTTTCATAAGGCTATCATTTACCACGAGCGTCATCTACAAATTACAAAAGAAGTGGGAGACAAAGCTGGAGAAGGAGGGGCTTATGGAAATCTTGGCAATGCCTATGATGGCTTAGGCGATTTTCATAAGGCTATCAGTTACCACGACCGTCATCTAAAAATTGCAAAAGAAGTGGGAGACAAAGCTGGAGAAGGATGGGCTTATGGAAGTCTTGGCAATGCCTATCATGGCTTAGGCGATTTTCATAAGGCTATCAGTTACCACGAGCGTCATCTGCAAATTGCAAAAGAAGTGGGAGACAAAGCTGGAGAAGGACGGGCTTATGGAAATCTTGGGAATGCCTTTCAGATGTTAGGCGATTTTCATAAAGCTATCAGTTACCACGAGCGTGATCTACAAATTGCAAAAGAAGTGGGAGACAAAACTGGAGAAGGAGGGGCTTATGGAAATCTTGGCAATGCCTTTCATACCTTAGGCAACTTTCCTAAGGCGATCGAGTACCGTGAGCGTCATCTACAAATTACAAAAGAAGTGGGGGACAAGGCTGGAGAAGGAGAGTCATACGGTAATCTTATCTTATACTCCTAATCAATGCATATCCGAGCTTTCGCGATTTTCATGACTCCAGCCTAAGATTGTCCTGGCAAAAGCAAAGTACAAAAGTTTGTTTGAGTGTTACATCTACATTATAAATTTCAAAGTTTAAAAATTCTCTTACCGCTCGACTTAGTCTGCCAAAGGATTCCACCTCCAATTTCTAGGATTTTTCAAAGCCGTTTTAAAATTTTAGAATCCCAGAGTTTTGCGACAAAAGAGAATTTTTGCCTCTGTAGTAAACTGATTTCAGTTCAGCTACACGCTGTTCGTAGCTTTTGCGATAATTAATCGACAAGTTTATCACGGTCTTGCTTATTTAATTAATTTTGTCCAGATTTTACTTGGGACAAATTTGTCGGCGATGTGTTTCACGATTTGTCGGCCTTGGCCAAAATTTGTCAAAATTTAGTGATGACGAAAAAATCGTTTTAAATAAACAGCTTTTTCGTTAGTGCGGAAAGACCCCATGTTGAACAATTTTGGTTGAACAGATATTGGGAATTAAGTGGTAGTAAATGTCCGTTATATTGTATACTGAAACCAAGCACCTCAAAATAATAATTTCCCCAGCCAAAGAGGATGAGGTACCTTATTACACCGGCAGGAAAGAATTGGTAGATATAGAAGATGCAACAATAGACACTGAAGACAATGAAAAGACTTTGATCAAAAGGTATGGGTTTTTCTGCAATGACTCAGTTTTTTGCCTTTCCCATGTTTTTTTTTGCACAGACCATTGTAAAGAGCAGGGTTGGAGTTGCTAGGAGGTGTTAACTAATGGCAACTTTTGAGAAAGTGCTCTGACTAAAGAACAACCCTCCGGACCTCTTTATAGATGACAGTTACTTTCTTTTATTTTATTTTCTTTTTAATCTTTAGTTTATAAAGTTCATGCTTAATAACTGTAATGCTATTAAAAATTTATTACATTCGTGCTCAAATCACTGGTGATCCTTGCAATCTGATTGGTTCTCATCGGCACGGTTTATTGCTAAAATGCACTATTTTTTGCTCTAAAGTGCATCGATTTCCTAGCTAAAGAGAAAGCTCCACGAAAGTACAGCAACAAATCAGATTTAACCGATTGTTTTAGGAAATCAATCAAATTGCAGAAAAAAAGAAAGACAACTTTTATAACATTTTACACACCAGCTCAGTACTGGATAAATAACATACATGTATTTGTACCGGCTTTAAAAAAATCTTTATTCATTTAGCAACTGAATTTTGCAAATTTAAAATAAATGTAATGAAGTGGTAATTGAACTTTTGCCATGCACTTTTGGTCTGAAATCATACTGGTGATTTCAAGTCTAATGCTGCTGCACAATCCTTTGATTCAGATGTCACGCGTATGATTTCAGAACAAAGTTTACTCCACCCAGTTCAATTACCATGTTCCACAGGTATTCAACATTTTTTTTCAGTGTTTCCATCAATAAAGGGGTACTTAATTATTATCAAATATGATAGTGAATCATTTAAATAAATGTTTTGATTTATGATTATAACTTGAGGCTATTTGAGTCAAGGAAAAGCAAATTAATGGAAAAGAAAAGAAAAATAAAGAAAAATAACATTTATTAGATCTAGTTTTGAAATTAAGTGTCAATATCTGAATGAGTTTTTCAAACTGCCAGTTTGCCACTTGCATTTTAAATACCTTTGTCATTGCTTACTCCACTTGGGAAAAATATCTTAAAATGCTAGATAATTAATTTCCTTTGCATTTCAGAGGAAAAATCGGAGGTAAGGAAGACTCATGGCACCTGAGGGAAGCTGGTGCCTCTATCAAAATTTGCAGTGGAGCTGTACAACAACCTGTGCCATTTACATGTAGATGCTTATTGTGGAACCCCAGGACCCTCTCCCCCTCCACTGCCAGTGATGAGATATTGGTTAGCAGTGTTATTGAAATATCTCATGATGACCCACCAGATCTGGATTACAAGAAAAGTTTTGAAGGAATAAGTTTTACTGTGTCTTTGATGCACAGTGCCCCATATTTGGAGGGGTATGAGGTGGTTATCAAGCAACTGACTGACCAAGAGAACAATGAATGGAAGGAATTAAAGACACAGAATACTTGGCATGGATCAGGTAACGTTATGTTTTTATTAAATACAGGTGTGAATAACTTAATAATAACTTAATGAATGATCATGATATCCCTAGGCTCCCTTTTTCACTGGCATCAATGTCAGCATTTGAGAAATGTGCAGCTCCCCCTCTCCTAACCCAAAATTAAACTCAACTTGTAACCCGAACTTATCAGTTGACTTAAGGGAGAAGGAGTAGGTGCGCAATGACTTAGATGCGGACATCTATCCCTGCAATGCATGACCTGCTGCACTCATAATGTCAAAGTAGACTTCTTGCTTCTTCATAGGCATTTCAAATCCAACTTTAGAACTTTTTTTTCAGCAGTACGTGTAATTATTTCACAAATGTTACATGAAGTCTCCAATGCATTTTAATCACTATAATAAAAATTTTCCTCAATAACCATGTTGCTGCAAACTTTATTCTTTGAAGCATAAATATCATAATGACATCTGTTGGGGGGTAACTTTATTGTTTGAAGACCTCAAAACACAGCTGAAGGATGCATTTCCAATCATTTATTTTTATATGCAGAAACTTCAACAGTTCCCAAGTGGCTTTTCCCATTTGCACAAGCTGTTTGTACAAAATCAGCAGTTTCTTCATTTGCTGCAGTCTGGCGTCCTAAGTCTTTCACCTTTTCAAGAGGTACTGCAGGAGGCCCTGAATTGACCTGTATTGTGCCTGACCTTCCTGATGTCAGTGTCCAAATTCCTCAGAGTTGTGTTCCTGTTTATCAAGATTTCTTTGTGAAAATCAAGGTGCATGGAACTATAAAATTATATACATGCATGAGTCCTGCAACTTTTTCATTTTCCAGTTTTGAAAGCCATAGGATTGGCGTGAGGGGATTGTCAAAAGCAAGGAGATAAAACAAAGGTGTTGCAATAGTATAACCTGTACCCTCAGTTACTTGCTATACACTCCATGAACTTGGTGGCAATATTCATGGAAAGAGAAATATTAATTAACAACTTTAAGCTAAAATAGAGGACAGTTGGGCTTGTGCTTGCATGTGTGTGAAGATACATGTGCTAAAGTTCTGATCAGTAGTTTTGGTAACTTCGAATTATTTATGGTACTACTGTCCCCATGTGTACTCATGGACCCTGGGCATTCCCTTTTTAAAAGTTGGTTTTGGAAAACTCATTCTAAGCAACAAACAGACTTTTGCTTCGATATAAATGTCAAATTGAAATCATTCCTGTCAGGTAAATTGGTTTGTATTGGTTTGCAATTAATGCAATTAGTGGATGAAGTTATGCATGATATCATGATGAATTAGCAAAACCAAGGTCTGAGTTATCTGCGTAAGCCGAAGACAACACAGACATGAGATTTGGTGAGTTATGACATCATGCAAAAACCAAATTAAATTATTGTTTTATTATACATCCTTTAAACAAATTACGAAAGAAGACATCTCTTTAAATTTACAAAAGTTTAAGAATACTTCACAGACAGTCAGGACTTGGAAACTAGGCAGAGGTTGAACTCGACATGATAACTGCAATATCTGCGGTAGATATTGGGTTATATGTGAACTTCATTCTTTACTGTATATTGATTGAGTGCTCTAATGACCAATCAGACTTTTTATATTAAGTCCAGTGTATACATTTTTTCATAATAATGCTTATATTACTACATAAAACTTTGAAAGGAAATTTACATTGTGTACTATAATTTTTAGATAATTTCAAAATTTCATCCTGAAATTCACTTTCCACAATGTAAAGCAAATTATCTTTATGCTGGGAGTGGTTTAACATGCCCAACAACTTGTTTTGCTTTTAAATCCAGGTACAAGAATTCCCAAGCAGTGAGCTAAAAGGAGAGGGAGGACTTGTTGGTCCAGTTATTCACATTTCAGGCTGTCAAAATGTTACTCTCATCGCGCCTGTAACAATAAGGATTCCTCTCACCTTCCGTAAAGGAAAACAAGAGTTGGCAGAGTTACGTCCCGGTGAACTGAGAATATTACAATGTGAAGCACATGACTGGAAAGACATTACAGATAAATTAGATGAACCGCCACGTCTTGTAGATGGGAAAGTGCAATTTAAAGTTAGGCATTTCTCTGGGTAAGTATTTCTCGTCGGCTTTATTTTAAAAATAATACGCATGACGTAGAAGAAATTACATACATGGATTTCTTTTAGTTAACTATAGATTCAATAATGGAAATGACCACTCGAGTACGTATATACTCAAGATTACTGATAATCGTTCCCATTGGATTGCTTGAGCTGTGTTTTATTTTTCCTTTTCTTTTTCGATAGATTTCGTCCAATCAAGTTGATGAGATCACTTTTACAATCTACTTCGGGCTTCACTGAGTTTGTAGGAAAACTTTGCTATAGGTCTAGACCTCAGCTTGTCCGATTTTTTACTTGCTTGTGTGAGACCGGTGTTCGTGGACATTTTGAACTCAAACTTTTTTGCTATCCTCAAAGACTGTATTATGATGTAATACGGAAAATATCGGAATGTGTCGTAAGCTACAAAGACGAAGGCTGCTCTTCTAAACCAGTTTGTGGAGAGGAGAAAATTTTGGTGTCTCTTTCCGAGGCTATCATACCCCAGGGTACAGACCAGAAAAATGCCCTGCAGTTTGTGAGGTATAATATAACACAACTTATTTCTGGCCCATCAAGTACATATGATTTACTTGAATACTTCTAGGTTACGTCATGCTGGTTTTACATAGAAATGATTTATTCCTTCCATTGTAAAATTGTACATTGTTCAACTGTCAGTGAACCATTTTTTGCCATGGTTTTTCTAGGTTTCTTATCAATCAATAGGGCCATGGAGATATACATGTTGGTTTTTTTTCGGCTTTATTGTCTTCAAATGCTCGTTTTTAAATATTCAGTAGGGCTCTCGTTAAATGTGCTGTCATTTTCGGTGGTAAGAAAAGATTTCAGAACGTGTGCTTTTCTAGACGAAGACTCGGCTGGTGTACGTTAGGTTTGCCTCATTTAAATTCATTTCATTTTTAACAGATTCCACGAGAACAAAGTTTATTACACAGGTGGTGAAGTTTGCTTAGGAAGTGAGAGTGTTCCAGGAGTGAAGTTTTGCGACCAAAATCAGCAACTTTTGTGCAACATTATCATGGTATTAGCGTCTCAAGTAAGTGACATCTTACGGTTTGTGGATTTGGTAATTAAATGCACTTTTAGCCCAGAGCTAATATAGTACTGATGCCAACCTTACTATAATAGATGACAATTAATTAAAAGGATTAGCAATGTTTTAAACACAGGCAGCCCAAGCTCTAGTTGTGAGATGATCATCTTGCGAAATGAGAGTCATGGCGAAAATTCTAGTTTGTGTTGGAATTATTACGACCGCTCTTAGGAAGTAAAATTACAGTCAAATTCTCAATAAAAATATCTCACCTTACTTCCAAAGTGCATTGCCTGTGGTCAGACCGCTTACTAAGATCAAAAGAAGCCATTTTAGCAAGTTCTCCATTTTTAGGTTTCTTTCTCCTAGGAGTAGTAAAGCTAGTTTCCGAGTAAGTTAATGAGGTCATTTAAGGCGGCACCAAACTTATTAAGGACGAATCACTAGAAACAAAACACTGAGGAACGTCGAATAGGTAAAGAAATGTCCTGCCCACAGAAAACAGTACATGAACATGCAGGACCTTGCAAATTTTTGATTTTGATTTTGTGATTACTTTACTTTTCAGTTGCTTTAAAGTCGCTTTCTATGCTTCTGCCTTTTTTCTTCATTATTTTTCCTTTTTCTTATTAATTAGTAAATTTCTTTATTTCCTCATTTCTATTCACCTCATACGCACCCGTAATATTGTAAATTTTCCTCCTCCATTTAGGTTTCTATTCCTGTCACCTCTGAATTTGAAGAAGGAAGTGGTAAGTTGTTGTTTTTGTTGTAGGTTTTGTTGTTGTTCGAATAAATACAATTTACTGGACTAGTCATCTTGTTCTAAAATATGTTGTTCGAATAATTACAATTACTTAAGACCAGTCATCTTGTTCGAAAATATGTAAATTCAGAAATGTAGGCTCTATGGGTTTTTAAAATGTAGCTTTTAGCGACAAAGCACGTGTTCTCAACGGAAAGTCATAATAACCTGCCTTACTTCATGTGTTAATAAATCGGGCCGTGCCCTCCCTCGCGCGCAACAGTGATGGCTTATTGTCTCTGTTATGTATCAGTAAACTCAATGCAGACCACGGTGCGTGCGTCCCTCCTTGCAGGGAATTTGATGCTGAAAACGAATAAAGCACAAAACGGCTTGGGAAAGACAGAAAGAAGTGTAATTCTCTAGAAATTATTCCGTTGGCTGTATGGTTAAAATGATGGAGTAACTCTGACAGTGATGAATCGTTTGCACCCACTATTGCTTTGCAAAGAAATCTTGAATCGAATATTCTTCCATATAACGGCCCCCTTCGTCAAATTTGTCAATGCTCATTGAGAAATCGACAAAACTTGCCACTTTAATTTGTGAACGCTGGGTCATACCCGAATGATCACAGTCCAGGATCACCACATCAACGTTTCCGAACCATCAGCGCCATTAAAATTGCATTAGTTATCAAGTCAGCCATCTCATTAACCCCATTATTCTGCAGGTATTTCCTCCCAAAGTGTGAAACATTCAATTGTTAAGCGTCCAAATTCAAGATCATCATCGTGCAGCCCTGTTGCATCCCCTAGGAAGAGGACACGCCAATCTGCAGGTAGTACTGAGATTAAAAATGTCGCGATGGATTTTCCTTTTTAATTGTATTTTATTCAAGTTTGCATGTTGTTGTTACGCGTTTATCCATGGTAAAATTTGTTTATGCAGAAAGTCTGGCATTATATTTATCAGACATCCTCTTTACCGACTTATAATGTGAAGAGAATAAAATATAGTGAATTAAAAGTGGGCTCTATCATTAATCCAACACCCGTGTATCTTGAACAACCATAACCTATTACGGCTGGAGACTATAGCTAGGAGACGTTAATGACCTCCATTTTCAAGATGCTTGTCGGGCCATACGCATAATAAGAGGTCAGAAATAGATAATGAGTGTGGAAAACTTTCTAAGCGGTTTTTTTTTATGTATGGGTTGGGAAAATGGTTCCCCTGCCGCTGCAAATGTCTTCTCGCTCAGGCTTGACAATCTTTAGGGCAGACGACTCGGTATTGAATGATACCAAAAAAAGAGAAGTCGCCTTTCGCCACAACTGTTCGCTATTCGCCAAAGCCTTGAAGCACCCCTTGTCTAATTTTTATTCTCCCTCCGTTGTTATCCTCAGGTATCTATGTGGTTAAAGATGGTGAACCATCAGATGAGGAGTTGGAATATCTGTCCAGGGAACTTGCAGGAAAATGGAAGACATTAGGAAGACGTCTGGGATTCAACGAAGCTGCAATAGATGACTTTGATCAAGCCAATAAGAAGCTGAAAGAGAAGGCTTATAAAATGTTAATGGCTTGGAAACAAAAAGCAGGCTCCGAAGCCACTTACAAAGTTTTGTACGATACCTTGTGTCACGAATTGGTGGAATGTAGACATCTAGCAGAGCAGTATTGTTGCGATAAGACTGAAATGCCTCTCCTTAGTCATATACTATAGAGACTGAGTCGCTTCTTTATTACGTCAAATATCTTTGTGAGTACTCTAAAGAGCGTCTGTGTCGAGCATTCGCACTTAGTAAGTCGCTCGTTTTCCTTGCGATTCTAGATAGGGGAAAGATTATTTCTAAAAAGAACATATTTACTCGTATTTCTGCACTCAAGGGCCGCTGGCTAAAGAATACTAAGGTCGGAATTCACTCAGACGTCCAGAACAACAGAGCTAAATAACGTATGCGCATGCGCTACGCTTTGGCGCAGAAAACGAGTTTTGAGTCGTTTGCACGTTCGATGTGCTATGCTATAGATTCTAGCCGTTTTTTCTTGCTGCTTTTTTTTACAGAATAACTTCCAGAATAACTTCCAAAAACTTTGTACACCCCCTAGATATTTTCAAAATTTAATTTTCTTCTTAAAAACACTGGAAATAGGAAAATGCCTTCAACGACAACAAAATGCCTTGGTTTTAAATGCCAGCCCGATTTTCCGCCGCAAAATTCGAGCGCTTGAGCCCGTGTTATTGACCTTATGACTGATGTAGCATTTCGTTATTTAGCTCAGTCGTCCATATAACTGTGACGTAGTATTTTTTGTTAAGCTGTATCGTCCAGAGCAAGTGAAGTACATTACTACCCTCAAGCATCTCATCTCATACTTCACAGCTTGACATTAGAATGCATTTTCTCCTCACTGTTCTCTGTACATTTCCTAAGGAACAGACAAAGAGAATTGGTTTAACAGTTAAGAGCTTCTTAAGTTAGTGATCAGTTACTATATTTTCGTGTTCTTAATTTTTGATTTAGGTTGACACTGTGAGGAAAATTAGATGCTAGACACTATTTGAGTTGAATTAATCGTTTGTAGTTAGCTTGAATTAACAGCATAATTTTGTAAACAGTGAGATTCCCCTTGTCTCAGTGTGGTGGATAAGCATAAAACGTGTAACGGCCTTAGAATAAAATTTGTAGATGCTGAGCTACCTTTTTGTTCTTAAAAAGTGTGAAAGTTCAGCAAAAATCAAATACAAAATGTCTCTTTCTCAGGCTTAACTCCCATGATTCTTTGTGGTTTGTTGTGGTTTCGCCCCATTGAAAGTTCAACAACAAGTTCACCCCTGCAACAACGAGTGGTCCCCATCAAATATAATATAGATTTATATAGCCAACCCGAAAAGCGGAGTTCCAGTCAGTTTTTTTTCCAGTCCTTCAACTTCTAAAAATTCCTATGCACTGGCTCTCGAAGAGTTAACGAGATGTGGAACGGAAGGACGATATTCTCACAACTTGCAAAGTGATCAACGTATCAACATGCGTGCTAGTCAGCGGTATTTTCAAGCAGCTGAAGACTTTTGTTGACATTCCTTATGGTTTGAACGGATTGTCCAGAATATAGAATGTTTTCTTCCTTAGGTGTCTGTATCGGTTGAAATGATATTCTATTGCCCGTGTTTGTTAATTTTGGTTTAGACAGAATGAAACGACGTTAAACGACTTCGAGTTAAGATCTAGATATCACCAGTCCATTGAAGGGTTTTCAAGCGGGATCAGTAGTCAGTGAAACAATGTGCCAGAATCGTACTTAGCATCTCATACCTTCTCCTGATGTGGCCATTTATGACTGTTTACTTCAACGATTTTTCTCCAACCTGTCCAACTCCTCTGATAAGCGTGGAAAAAAGTCACATTTCAACTCGTGTCGATGTTTAAATTCTCCTCTTTCAACTGCTCTGGCTGCAAAGACCTATGCTGTAATTACATATCACTGTACATGTCTTTAAACCAACTGTGCTCTATCCTGACAACTCTAGCTGCTGAAATTCTAAATTTGTCTACCGTCTGGTTCTTACGCCGCGAAAATTTCAACGCAGACAGGCTAGAACTAGAATATCTTTGTGCATTACAGAAACTGATCCAAACATCAATCAAGTTTTACATTTAGTTTTAAAGTTGAGTTGATTTTGTTATTGACTCATGAAAGAGATTCAAAAGTCTTGTATGGTAGCCTATATGAATTTCAGTCCTGGAAACTGGAGTCGTGGCAACATCACGGTTACCATGAAACACGACAATACATTTTATTAATCTGAAAAAGTATTCATTTGACCATCTACTAACACTTTCACTGGTTCATTCTGATAAAATTTTAACATAAGAGGTTTTAAAAGGCTTGGGTATTTGTTAAAATTGGCCAACTTAATGCAAAAACTCAGCATAAACATTGAATGCACACTTTTTTAAACATTTTTTCATTAATGCAGTTACCTGCTGCCAAAACATTATAATATATTTCAACCCAACCATTTTCTCATAAACATCATTATAAAATAATTATGCAGGTACCCTGGCTAAATAAAAAATGGCTAGTATATACGACATGTCTTAAATGCCACCTTCA
The DNA here is from genome assembly GCF_964200805.1 of Pocillopora damicornis. Classification (NCBI taxonomy): domain Eukaryota; kingdom Metazoa; phylum Cnidaria; class Anthozoa; order Scleractinia; family Pocilloporidae; genus Pocillopora; species Pocillopora damicornis. The sequence goes on along the minus strand of NC_142670.1, from coordinate 27,360,857 downwards.
GACTAAGCGAACAGTATCAAGAAAGGTGTAGAAAGGAACAGGGTCGCTTATTTCTGTCATTCATTTGCTTGTCACACCTGTTGCGGAGTAGTTCATGAGGCTGGGCTATCAGGTTGAGGGACTGAGGATTTTAGCAAGCCATTAGATTTAAGGGAAATGTTAATGAGGAAAGTGACTTTTTTGAAGCCTGGAAAATATCATTGTGTAAAGCCATACAGGTACTAGCAAACTCATTCTTATAAACTAGTACGAGGAAGGATACAATATTTTACTTCATAGATTTGATGCATGGGCTGTGCACAAAATTTAATTGGGCTACTAGAACTAAAATCCTCAAGGAATGATAAAACGTAGCCGGGCTAACACTGAAGTCGCCTCAAGCGCCAAAGTCGTTGTTTTCAAATGTCGGTTTTTTTTTTGCGAATACAAGAACGTGTATAGTATAAAGACCAATATCTTAGACAATGGCTCTGAGAAGCCGAATTAAACACAAAGATAATAGGGTTAGCTGCAAAAATGATTGAGATCGTTGGAAAATGGTTGCAGCAAGGATGCGTTTTTTCCAGAAATAGAAGGAAAGGGCGGAGTTTGCCTTAGATGGCCGATACTGAGACGGGCTTAGTAACAACAGATATCAATGCTGCGATTTTGTGACGGGTCGTTTATAAATTCAACAACAGGGCATGGCAGGCAAACGGCAGGATGAAAAGTTTTTTGCCACAGAAGCATTTCACACAAAGTTTAATGCAATTGTGGCAATCATTCGATGGACCATGCCTTTAGAAAAAGTTTTCCATCTGCCACAACCTTGTTTCAGTTTTGTTTCGGTTTTGCCTCAGGACACGGACAGGCGAAATCCTGTTCTGAGAAGAATAAATTTCGCAACTAATTGACAACTGACAAAACTTAAAAAGAATCAACCGTTCATAATATTTTTCGTCATTAAGTTTCCTATGTTTTGGTTTTTGCAGAATTTTGTAAGCGCGTTTAAGAAAGCTAAAAGGTCTGTTTGTTTGATTGTCTGCTAGTACGTAAGTATCACAAAGACAAGTGATTCCCAACTTCCGGTTGTAGCCCAATTCATTTCCGCCTCGTTCCATGATACATTGCGCGTTTTTAAAGATGGCGGACGAAGGAAAATGAAATAATTAGCTTATAGGGAAAAGATTACAGAAGAATCTCAGGCTTGACGAACCCTCTTGCTGATTGTAAAATAAAGGTAAGATTTTAGTCGACTCATCGTGTTCACTACGCACAAGTATATGTACGTTTAGACTAAGTCAGCTTCAAGATTGTCCAAGACTTAGTGGTTGTAGCAAGGGATTGTTCCAGTTTATGCTTACATTTCTTTTTCTGAGCATTGCTCGTATTAATCTTAATCGTGACAAATTACTCAAAAGGAAAGTTATTTTAAACCTAGAATAAAAAAAGACATCGAAGGCACGTGAGGTTTGGTTTGTTTCTTTTTAATTAGGCTTACATAGTGCTAAGGATTTACATGTTTTTCTCCACGGAAAAATAGCTGTTACATGTTGTTGCTGCTTAAAGTGAATTCTTCAGGAAAAATTTATCTTTAGTTTTTTTTTATTTATTGTACTTTGTTTTGCTTTATTTTGTTTCGATTTACCCTTCAGCATGATGCAACTTGTGGTTAAATTAATTAAGAGCAGAATGACAAAAAAAAATGGAGTGAAAGTCATATTTTATTTTTGATGACGACTTATTAAATGGTCGCCGTGTGATAAAGGAATGAAAAGAGTAACACTAAAGAGTAGTCACATGTCAGCTGTTAAAGCACTATGGTGGTGTGATCTCTGAGATTTGTTTGCCACTGCACTTTGGGATTACAGAGAGTAACTTAACTGTTCAATGGGTGTCTTCTTCTAAAATTTTGCCCCCTTATGTGACTTAATTATAAGAAAGAAGGAAACTTTTAAGAAATGAATGAAATGCTTTCTTGCTGCCAAAAATCACATTGACATAATTTATTTTAAATTCATATAGTTTTTTCTTTCCATTGCATTTTTATTAAGCTATTTTGTTTTCAAGTCTGTTACTTTCATCTATTTTTTTTTAATTAAAAAAATTTAGCCATTCATAAGATTAATTTTTTCTTTCCTAAGTTTCCTATATTTGAGGCTTTGCAGAATTTCGTAAGAGTTTTTTTAACCCTTAAACTCCCAGAGGTGATAAATATGCAACTTCTCCATATAATAAATATACATTTTCCAGCAAACAGGTAATGAGAATACTCAGACTTATCATGTCAAAGTTGTCATCTTGATCCAACACCCAATTCTTGTCTCTCATTTACCAGGAAAAGTGTAACAGCAAGAGAGGAGAACTTACAATCAGATCTTGGAAGTCAAAGGGTTAAGAAAGCGATATGGTCAGTTTGTTTGTTTATCTGTTACTTTTTTTTGCTTAATTTACTTATTTTGTACCATTCATATAAGTTCTTTCCTATAAATTTTATTCATTCTGATTTATTTATCATTTTTCTCCGTCGCTTTAAATCGTTCTCTATTGTCTTTAACCAGCTGTTTCTCCCTGGATCTGGTACAACATTTGTTAGTGTCTTTTGTTCTCCTTTATTTTGTTTTTTATATCTAAAGTAAGTTATTATTTGTAATTTATTTTAGCAACTGCTTAAATTGTTTACCTTGCTTCAATTCTTCAGTTTTTTTATTTTATTTTGTGTGGAAGTATATTAAAGAGCATGTTTTTGTTTGGACTGTTAAAAGTATTTTTGGCCTTAAATAAGAGCAGTCCTTTGGGACTGTGATCCCCACAAACCACCAGATTTGCATCTTTTTTTCTCTTTCATTTATCTTTTTTGAACCAATGATGCTGTTGTTTTGTTCAGCTTATCAACATTTGCTGAGCAAGTCTCCAACATCTTGCAGTTCCCTTCAGTCTATAATTTTCCCCTTCACCTACATACCTACTTCTTGATATATACTGATGATAAGATACTACCCAATAAATCTGTCCTGAAGAGCTGTCTAATTTTGGTTGCCTGCAATTCTGATTTTTTTTGGCTCAGTATATAATGGATGACAACCCAATTGGTAGCCTTTGACAACCCATGCCTTTGTTGTAGAAAAGAATGTTTATGAACAGACTACTGTTTATGGTGTGTCAGTGTTCTCTGAAATTATTTTGTGAACGAAAGAAACATTTTCCTTCTATAGCAATGCTCTTCATCTTGAATCAAATCTCAAACACAGAGTTTTCCATCTTAGATGTAAGGTTTGAAAATTAGGGAATATCACTTGAGGTATATTCTTACATATCCCCCAGTTTTAGCAAGGGGATATTCTGTCATATGATGGGTTTAGACCAATGGCCCACAAGCAAATTATTGTATTTGTCGGATTATAATGGAATTTATTGATCATCAATAATTTTTTGTAAAAGTAAGGTAGCTGATGTATTGTAAGTGTAATGTGTGGTTTTAAAACATGAAAAAAGAAGGAAAAAAAAAACAGAGAGAAAGAGAGAAACTAACTTTGGCCACTGTTATATACAAGAAACTAAATTGATGTTTTTGTCTCTGATTGGTTGAATATAGTGCTAGTATTTTAGCCAATCACAGACCAAGGTCATGGAAAAGCTTAGAAATATTAGATTGTTTTTAGGCTCAATCAATGTTATAAATAGCACTGTGTAAGACAAGTAAAAAGATTATTATCGTGTTCAAATCTGTCCCAAATTGTCTTCTCTTAGCCAACTACCTGAAACCTTGATCCTTTTACTTCTGAGATTTGAGAGTTGACTTACTCAACTGAAAACCTGATCTGACACAGTTTGTTTATAATATTTCTGAGAATATGCTTGAGATTGTTTTAATGCTCAACCAAAAATTTGTCAAGTTGTTTTAGATATTTTATTTCCTCAATGGTTTTTATTTAGATTTTTTCAGGCCCTTCTTTATGGATGCTGTCAATGTTCCAAAAGGACAACATGAAACATGCCTGTGATAAGGAGTTTCAAGCTCTTAAAGCCTGTATAAGACAAGCAGTAAGTTTTCTGGTAGACTGACCAGGCTCTCTTTTCTTTCTATGTTTAATTAGCTTTGATACCATGGTAGATTTCAAACCACAAACTCAAGTGTTATCATGACAAGATAGTCAAAGGGGGCCACAAAAGTGTCCTGTCAGGGATGGCAGAGACTTCATGTTGCTTGACAGTAGTATATCTTCAACTCGGTGACAGATGTTTAGAATAATTCTTGTTATCAAAAGACAAAGCACAATTTAATTACAGGAATTGATTGACTTCTGTTCTGATAATCACCTAGCAACAACCAATTATATCTAATTTACTAGCATAAAACCCATAATAAATCAAGCTTTCTTTTCCATGTGATAAAAGTAGCTCTTGCACATCTGTTGTATTGAGTGAATACTACAGCAAAAGTGAGCCAAGTGATTAAATACTTAGACAAACAAGTGTGGTTCAGTAAAGCCAAGTGAACAGGGTTAAGTTCTCAGCAGAGAGAAGGGTTATAGAAAAAGGAAGCCTTAGTTTTTCAATACAATACATTCTTTGCCATATACCTGTCCCGAGTTTGTTTCAGTTCAAACTTTGTTAATGAACTTGAACATATTAGGTACATAAGGACTAGCTTCAAGGGAAACAGTGACTTTTCTTTTTTCCAAGACTCTCAAATGTTCCTTGAGTAGAAGGCAAAGGGGAAAATCAGGGTCAAATAAAAAACAAGTTTGATTTGAGAGGTATAACATCATGATATTAAAAAATTTAAAAGTAATTTTGAGTACTTACATACTTAAACATGTTCTCTCAAACTCTAATATATACTCTCAAATTAGTCAGCTTTAATCAGAATTAATCAGGTTCATACTTTTATCATGTGGTGGGTACTGTCTTACAGCGAGAGAGGAATGGGGTTTAACTTTTCATTGTCAAATTGTTGGTGTCCTTTTTTGTTATTTTCTCCCCAACAGTCAACAGTCATTTGCAAAAATTAGGGACTTGAGATAAGAGAATACAGCAAGTCACTTAGTCATAGGACTGTAATATACTTTGTTTACTTCAATTCAAATACTACCTTCAAAATAATCTAATGATAACCATTACATATATATATATATATATACTGAAACAAAATGTTTCATTCTTGATTGGTCCATTGTGAATGAATTTGAAAATAACTTAATAAGTTTCTTATTAAGTTACAGGTTTTCCATACCACACACTGGCTTGAAATGAAAGCTTTTGAATATAACTAAACAGCACTAAACTTTTCCATTGTTAAAGAAAAAAAATTAAAATTTGATGTGTCCATCACCCTCTTCATTCTAATGAATGATCAAATCATACAATATAATTATCTATATCTCTAATTACAAAGAGCAGTATTTGAATGAGGTTTTGTTCAGAACATATCTGCATACATAAAAAAGCACAAAAAGGTCTTGCATTTCATAATTTATGGTTACTCATAATTTGTTGTGAAAGGTTTCCAAAAAGCACTCCCATAGCTTGTGCAATTACCAAAGCTTTCTAAACATCACTCATGCCTTTTAATTAAGAAATGTACTTGAGCTCATGGGATTTCCCTTACAAATACATGTGAGATTAAATTGGATTCATAGAATTGAGCAATAGAAAAAAAGAAATGAAATTCATCATATTTGGAAGATGATGTTCATGTTACTGTTAATTATGCTGTTATACACATTTCCCATCTGCTAGCTGTGCTTACATGTGCCAATTCCTGCAACACACTGTCAGCCAAGGAAATTGTAGAAGCACAATGATATTAAAGAATCCTTAATTTATACACATGCATTTGGTATTGTCTGTTTTAACCCAAAAAAAGCAAAGAGAAATTAGTTGCTTGTTACTATTTGGGGTTAAAGGTTCTGAGAAAGGTAATGTTTAAACAGTAGAAAATTTGGTGTGCCTGGCCTTTTTTTTCTCCTATGGGACAAGATGTTAATAAAATAGGGATTCTTATCAATGAATTTTTTATCATGTATTTAATTTTTTTTACCTCTCTGAAGTTTCCCTCTTGTTTGATGATGTATTTTTGTTGCAGGCAAAGAAAATTTAATTGTGGAAAATTGAAGAGAGAGAACAACCACACCTGTTGCAGCAAAGTTCAGAGACAAAAGACGCCAACCCCCATTTATAAGCCCTCTCTCCCCCCCCCCCTCCCTTTCAGGTTAAATGCCCATCTACCATTGAACAAAAATAAATTACAAAATACAAAAGAAAAATATTAAATACTAGGAGAGCAAAGATGAACTTCGAGTGGGAAGTCTGAACTTCCGCGTTTTTTATCTTACAGTTTTGTTCGTGTTGTTAGTTTTTTGAAAAAAACCTGTTTCAAATGTAATGAAACGAGTTTGAGTTATTTTGACGTTTTGAAGCTTAATTAAAAACCAATAAATGCAAAACGTATTTTGATCAGCGTTCAGCTTCTTTCACTCTTTCTAGTACTTTCACAAGCCCCCTCGGACGTAGGCCCCTCCGTTTATAAGCCCCCTCGGATATAGGCCCCTCCGTTTAAAAGCTCTTCCTAAAACTCTTACGAAGTTGTGTAATCACTGAGCTCATAATCGCTAGGTTTCGGTATATTTGTGTTGTGGAACTTAAAGGATTGGAATAGTTACATTCTCAACTTGAAAGTTTGATTCCGTTTTGATCAAAAACAAAGACAACAACTTTTTTCGAATTTTCAAGGCTGTTTTGCGGCTGATTAGCTCGCAGTTGAGAGAGACAAGAGAGGGGACTTAAAATTACCTATGCGGCCGTAAATCAGCTTTAAGAAACTTACAAAATTCAAACGAACAAACAATATAGAGGCAACTGAAAGTTCTTTGTTCAAAAGTATTTAAAATTTCTGGGTTAAGTATGCAACAGTTTATTCTCAGACATCCTCATATTTCGCTCGTCGGCCAAAATAGTTATCATATTTGTACAGTTATGAAGGCTAACTGTGCGAGCGTGGGCTACCTGTGAGCTCAGTCACGCATTTAGTGAAGAACTTAAAAACAAGAATAGGGTGGAATTACCCAAAATGCGCCATTTATTCTTAATGGGTGGGAAGGGGGGCAGGGCTGATGTTAGCCTTAATTTTCTTCATGCTCTTGGTTGATGGAAATGAGCAAAAAAGCTGCCGTGAGATCAGGAACTTTAACTCGCCCGGTTCTTCGCTTGTCTCTTATCCACTGACTCAGAGTCGCAAACAGGTTTCTTATTTTGTGAAAATTTGTCGGTTTAACTTATCTTGGGACAATCATGAAAATTACAACGATCTAACCAAGATAAACACAAGGAATCAAATTTACCCACTGAATAAATATAGGGGTCGGAATGTAACGGGCAAAGACCTCGACAAGTGGTCGCGTGACAGTTATGAAATTTGATTTCTGTTGTCAAGGTCATGTGATCTTTTTAATTGTGCGAATGTCACGATTACATACTCAAATTCTAGGAGCCAGACGAGGCGATGAATCGAACGTCATTCGTCTCTCGCCTCTCGTCTCATCGAATTTCTCGTTTGTAAAAGTGCTCTACAGTCATCTACAAATCAGTTAGTTTTACACCTCTGTCGAAGGAAAGGAACTCTAGCTGTGGATTAATTTTCCCAAAAGATTTGAGAAACAGATTGGTTGAATCCTTACCTCTGCGTTCCAGGTAAGACCAGGTGCAGCAATTTAGAAGATACTTTGATGACAGTCGTTGTTTGTAGTACCCTCGATGGCAGATATGCCCCGAACAACCTGCTTCAGTGTAACTATCATCGTGTATTAAGTCCTACGTGATTCTGATAAATAGCAAAACGAAGATCGAGGTTAATAGAGTCAGAAGATAACGTAAGGGTTCAAGATGTTGAATAAACATTCGAGCGCGCGGTCGTTAGCTTTCGTTTACTCGGAAATGTTGATGAGAAACTTCAGAGCGCTTATACTATTGTTAGAACATTTGGAAAGAGACGCACTCGGGAAAAATTCGGCTCGGGGGCTCGGGAGCTCGGTATGCTTGCATGTGAACCATTTTCAGAGCAAACTGAGAGTATCGTGAACTGAAGGAAGCAAGCTCTCCGTTGAGCTCACTGCTGCCTTCATCAGATATTAAGTTTGGCAGTTCTAGTTACCACTGCCCATCTGTTACTATAGCAAAGCTCTCGCACTTGCCCGTGGACGATTTTGTCAGGCGAAAGAGCTTCAGCGAGAAACCACCAATTTCAAACTGAAGAGCTTGCTCCTTCAATCCCCAAAATTCTGTTAGATGTTTTTTTAAATTCGAATACCTTTGTCTGTTTATCTTTGTCGACCGGAACCCGGCTACGGTGGAGTTCGATTGCGACTTCTTCGCTTTTTCGCAAAAAAAAACTCGCTATCACTTTTATGATTCCACCCATGGCTAACACGGCTGGACCGTATGAACAAACAACGTGGTTGAAATAATGCATAGATTTAGCCAAGCTTAAAAGCGGACCTCGCATTTCTTTTTTCCCGCATGTCTCAAGGGTAGAACGCCTTGCCACGGCTATGACTAGACCCAGGGTTGACCACGCATGTTAAAAGTAGCGCCTTGTACGGGTACCCGTACAGTCATAAGTCCAAATTTTTTCGGCTTGATGGGTAACTACTACTACTTTGTATAATTATGGGGCTACGCTCTGCGAATTCCGCTATTACAGTGGGAGGTTTCGTGGGCTTGAGTACCGGAAATTGTTCTGTAAAATGATCCCGCGCTCTTCCGGCCAAAGAGTAAGAAGATGACAGGAAATTCTATAGCTAACTTTAATGTGGTTACTTCGTAAACTAGAAAAAATACAAAATTCTCTGCTGATCTTAACTTTCTGAAAACAAATGTCAATAATGTCGGCCCATGTCGGTAGTCGGTTAATTTTTTTTCTGTCGGTAGTCGGTAATTTTTTTCTCGTTTTGTTGGTAGTCGGCAGTATTTTTCGCCCTTTTTCGCTAGTCGGTTAACCCCATTCACACCCTCTTTAGACAGTCACATTGACTGGTAATAAAGAGTTTACACATTTACTCGGTTTTAAAAAGGCTTATACTATTTTGCGAAACGAAACGAAACGAAACGAAACGAAATCGGGTCAGATGAAATAAAACAAAAGAAATAATGCAGATATATTTTCTAATAAGGTAAAGATAACTTTCACAAGGATTTTGGAGTAATCGTTCATTAACAAGAAGGATTTTTATTCATTTCGCAAAATAGTAATTTTAGGAGAGTTACTATTTTGCGAAATGGACCATTTCCACCCCTGCGGTGACAACGTGACCTCTTTCATGTCACGAGAATACATCTAAACATTACAAATTAGTATATCAACGAACATTTTGGCCTCCTCTTATTTCTTAAACCGTATTAAAATATATTTCGCAAAATAGTAATTTTAGGAGAGTTACTATTTTGCGAAATGGACTATTTTCACCCTGAGGTGACAACGTGACCTTTTTCATGTCACAAAAATACATTTAAACATTACAAATTAGTATATCACCGAACATTTTGGCCTCCTCTTATTTCTTTAACCGTATTAAATTGTATTTCGCAAAATAGTAATTTTAGGAGAGTTACTTTTTTGCGAAATGGACTATTTTCACCCCTGCGGTGACAACGTGACCTCTTTCACGTCACGAAAATACATTTAAACATAACAAATTAGTATATCACCGAACATTTTGGCCTCCTTTTATTTCTTAAACCGTATTAAAATATATTTCGCAAAATAGTAATTTTAGGAGAGTTACTATTTTGCGAAATGGACTATTTTCACCCCTGCGGTGACAACGTGACCTCTTTCATGTCACAAAAATACATTTAAACATTACAAATTAGTATATCACCGAACATCTTGGCCTCCTCTTATTTCTTAAACCGTTTCAAAATTTATTTCGCAAAATAGTAATTTTAGGAGAGTTACTATTTTGCGAAATGGACTATTTTTACCCCTCAATAACTTTCTTTTCGGGTCACAAAAATACGCTTAAACATTTCATTATAGTATATTCTCAAAGGGTTCGGTCACCTCCTCTTTCTCTATCCAGATATAATTAATTTCTCAAAGTAGTAATGTCAGAAAAATTACTGTTTTGCGTAATAGCTAGGCTATTTTCACTCAGCGGTAACGATGTCGTTATTCTCGTGTCATACAATAGGTTTTCGGTAAGTTTCGATTTAAAGCACTATCAAATCTCAAAAGGTCTAAGCTATCTTCACCTATATAAACGTCTTCTAAGTTTATTTCGCGAGGCAGTAATTTTGGAAGAATTACTGTTTTGCAAAATGGACCATAAATGATTTAAATGCCGCCTGAGAAAACTGACTCGTGACAGATTGGGTTTACAGGTCTCACCTTCCCTTGTACGTAAGTGTTTTAATTAGCTGTGGTCTGTACTTCTTCGCTGCCAAGCAACAAGGCGGTGTTTTCCTTTCCTCAGCTTCAAATGATTAAGTAAGAGCCAATTAATAACTCCATCTCAATAAACATGCAACAAGAGGTTTGGGCTAACAGGTTCATTTAATCAAAATCGACAACTGTGTAGTACCGTATTGCGTGACGCCGAAACCAAGTCAAGAGAACCCTGCTGAAGGCCCAAACCGAGGTTGTGTCCAATTAATGACATGGGAGGGAGCGGAAAGTAAGAGGTAAAAGCTGTTTTTACTAGCGACGGAGCTATTCTAGGGGGAAGTTGGCATGTTCTCCTGAGAGATTTGAAAGACTCGTTTCGTGCGTTTTGAGGGGTGTGCACTGTTTCGGTGCAAAACCAACATGACAGTTTTCCAGTGGCGGCTAAACATGTTTAGACTCTCCGTCTCGTATAGAGAACAGAAGCATACCCATGCCTAAATAGTCGTCCAGCAGTTTTGTAATCGCAAGTAATACAGTTACTTTGCTTCAAAATTTTTAATAAAAATAATATACATGGAAAAGTTACGCGCTTCTGATTACACCCCCGTCGCACACCTCTTCCTTACGAGCAAGAGATCGTGTTTCGCATTTGCGCAAGTTCCACGTGCTGCAAGAAGTTCGCTTTGTGCTAGCTTTGTGTGCTGCTAAATCAGGCAAGATTATGGCTTTTAAATTTCCTGTTCTTAAGCCCAAGACCATCGACTGTTCAGGTCTTCCAGTTCATGATTTCAAGTGTTTGACAAACAAGGAAATCATTGGTAAGGGCGCTTATGGTGCTGTGTTCACTGCTAACTGGCAGACTGTTCCTGATGCGGGTGGGAAATCGGCCGCTGCGGAGAAAGTCGTCGTTAAGAAATTGCTCGGCGAGGACATATTGGATAAGAAAACGTTTGTAAAGGAAGCAAGAATCATTCAAGAGTTGAAACATCCAAACATTGTGAAGTTCAAGGGAATCTGCAACAATCCCTTCGCCCTTATTCTCGAGTTCGCGCCCGCCGAGTGTAAATAATCCATTTCGCAAAATAAACATTTTTCGGAATTACTACATTCAATTAGTTTAGAAATTACTACATTAAAGAGGAGGTGACCAAGATCTTTGAGAATATACTATAATGTAATGTTTAAATGTATTTTCGCGACATGAAAGAGGTAACGCAAAATAGCAACTCTCCTAAAATTACTATTTTGCGAAATATATTTAAATACGGTTTAAGAAATGAGAGGAGGCCAAAATGTTCGGTGATATACTAATTTGTAGTGTTTAAATGTATTTTCGTGACGTGAAAGAGGTCACGTTGTCACCGCAGGGTGAAAATAGTCCATTTCGCAAAATAGTAACGCTCCTAAAATTACTATTTTGCGAAATACATTTTAATACGGTTTAAGAAATAAGAAGAGGCCAAAATCTTCGTTGATATACTAATTTTTAATGTTTAAATGTATTTTTATGACATAAAAGAGGTTACGTTAGTCACCGCTGAGTAAAAATTGTCCATTTCGCAAAATAGTAACTCTCCTAAAATTACTATTTTGCGAAATACATTTTAATACGGTTTAAGAAATAAGAGGAGGTCAAAATGTTCGGTGATATACTAATTTGTAATGTTTAAATGTATTTTTGTGACATGGAAGAGGTCACGTTGTCACCGCAGGGTGAAAAATTCCATTTCGCAAAATAGTAACGCTCCTAAAATTACTATTTTGCGAAATGAATAAAAATCCTTCTTGTTAATGAACGATTACTCCAAATTCCTTGTGAAAGTTTTCTTTACCTTGTTAGAAAATATATCTGCATTATTCCTTTAGTTTTGTTCTATCTCACCTGATTTCGTTTCGTTTCGTTTCGTTTCGTTTCGTTTCGTTTCGTTTCGTTTCGTTTCGTTTCGTTTCGTTTCGTTTCGCAAAATAGTATAAGCCTTTTAAAAAATATTTCACCATGTTTACTGTTATAGCAATGGGTAAATACAATCTAAGGATGCTGAGTAAAACTTCCAAATCACCGCAATCGAGAAGGCATCCCTCTTTCCGTCTCTGGAATATTTATTATGCGAAATCCAACTCATGAGTTTCATTTTTATTTTCACTTAAAAATTGTCATGCAAGACATAAATTACCACGAAATGAAGCTCATTAGAGATTAAGGTGTGTAAAGAAACCTCCGATTTTTTCTTTTGAGTTGTGGCTTGTTTAACTTGAACTTCAACGGATAAGTTTGGAACATGAACTGATCGCTGAAGCGCTCGGGGAAGACAAATAATATTTTCCTTTGTGTTCTTTTTCAGCTATGGAAGTTCCTCAAGGCAAGACAGATCAAAATCGTGAACAAGACGGCTCTCCAGGTTTGAAAACACTGAATATGAACATTAGCACTATTCCACAAAAAAATCTTTCATGTTTAGAGTAGAGCTACCACATATTGCAAGTTTACTGTAAATATTGATCCTGACCATAAATTTTGTTTGAAAGTAAAATAAGTACAACGACATAAGGATGGAGAAACATGAAATTTAATCGTGCTGAAAATATTGCGTGGCTTTCAAAGCTGTTAGTTAGAGCCTAACCGGAAAAAAACGGCGGGCCAGTCTGCTATCTTTTGGCGGATATTTTCACCTCATTTTGCTTAAAGAGATCTATCACTAGCAAGGAACAGGGTTATACCCCATTCAAAACAAAGCTTAAGTGTGTCCACGAGAGCACCAGGCAGTCGTGCTACTTACCATCTCACTGATTTCAGTGAAACTTGGCCAGTTTAAAGGATCTATCTCAAACTCAAAAAGACAAATTGGTTTCTGTTTTGGTTTTTCCGGGGAGAGATAGACAACCCCCCGGTTTTTCTTGGTTTTTATCAGGGAAATCGCTTCAAAATAGGTAGAATGTATGAAGCTTTCACTGCCATGTTATTTAACCAATTACTCTGAAGGTTTGCACACATATTATTACATCCTTAGTAAATGTTCGACGCAAGTATCAGTCAATTTGATAGACGGCTTGTCAATCAACAGAGGCAAAGAAACGACTGTGTGCTTAGACCTTTCTTTTCGATTCATCCAAATATTTAGCAACTTTGAGGTCAAATATCTCCCCTCGCCAGAAAGCTACAACGCTAATCTTAATTTCCCTTTATAATCCATCATTTCATCTCTGAAAACCATCAAAAAAATCTCCAGGCACTACCGTATTTTTGTGTTGAATGCCTTTTTAAATTTGCGACTGTGACAAGCTTCTCTCAACTACACCAGTCACGCAATTCTGGATCTAGACGGTCACTTGACCAAATAAACCTACATTTTTTAGCTCTTTATACAAGACGATTGATCAAGAAAGCTAAAAAATGTGAAGAACTTTCAAGATTTTCGTAGGAATGGAGAATTTCACGCTTACAGATATGCGTGCAAGGGAAAAATTAATGGGAAAATCGTAGCGTTTCTTTTTTCTGTCATTTATTACTCTGGAGATTTGTTGAAATCAGCAAATATGGCTTTTGTACGACACAAAACACTCATTAGTCCATTATTTGATTGTTTGTCGTCATCACTGCTCATTTCAGGGGATTTTAAAGTCACACGCTGCGTGTTAGTTGACATTATCACAAGTTCTAGTGTGCTACAACTTCGGCTTTTACAGACGAGAAATTCTGCGCTCTCGCTCGAGAGCAAATATCGATAGCTCCATCAAACTAAAAACTGTGCTACTATCCCGAAATAACATTAAAATAGTGTTGTCGTTGTCACCTACCGCCATCGAGCATTTCTTTGCAGAACTCCGCCAAACCAACATCTGTTGCGTGACCCGTAGACTTTCCGTAGGAATTATTCAAGCGCGTTGTTCATGCTGTCTGCTAGATGAAAATTTCAGAATAACCTGCAGATCTCTATGATTATTTGCTTGCTTCTCTCGTAAAATACAGTATTTTTTTAAAGCATTTTATGACTACATATAAATCCACATCTCTCTCGATCGAGTGTTGCCGGCGTTTGATTGCGTGACTAGTAAAATTTATTAATCATTAACTAAGGGATTAATTTAGGGAAGTATTAAAGGAAAAAGAACTGGGTCAGCATTAGATTCCATCCACCAAAACCACCTCGGTCGAGAGGGACTGAGATAGAATATTTAATGACTTGCAAAACATAACCGAAGATTCTCGGAAATCCGCAAGTGATGTAGCCGAACATCCGAAGCTGTAAATCCCATGATTCTTGAGGAACAAACAGAAACAGCATAGCGAGAATTTTAAGTCGCGAACTATTGCTTGATGGTAGACATGCAGATAATTTAGGATACGTAAATTCTGTTGATGAGGCGCATAAACTTATTGCGGAATTTGAAACAGGATTGACGACGCAGTTTTCTTTTATATTGATATAGCTCTTTGGCATTACAAAGCTTTGCTATCGCTATTGTACATTCTCACTAGTTTATCTAGTTCAAGTCCTCTGGCATGGCTTGGATGATACCACAATTGTGGAATCATTCGGGTTAACTTAATGCTTACACCTCCTTCCTCAGCCAGAAGTCACAAAATACTGGGGGAAGATGCATGAGATATTTAAGGAGCAAAAATTCGTTTTTTACTGGTGTGCCTTTCCTAATTTTGGGAAGGAAAGGTTCAATTGCAAGCACGGCATAGATAGAACAGCTGGAGAGAAAATGCGAGAAATTTTATTTTTTTCAGAGAACAAGGTAGTTCTACTCATGTATAAACAGAACAAATCCGGTTTAATAAATTATGAACGTTTGGTCGGTCAGCAATTGTGCACCATAAAAAATAATTAGCCAGAGCACTAACCGCTAATTAGTAGTATAAATCTTTTGTCTCCCTGAACATCTAACAGTGGCTATAGATAAAATTAAAAAAATATATCGTTGATGGTTTTGGTCAAAGTTTTGGTGGATGTTCCCTAATGATATCCACCAAAACTACGTAACATCTGGGCACCTTTTAAATACGTGAAATATCTGCATAAAATTGCGTAAAAAAATGTTTTATAATACTACAATCGAACAATAAATTAATAATTACCATTTCTTGAGTAAAAAGTTTTGACGCAATTTCCCAAACAAATAATACACTTAGGTCATCGGGATAAGTCGGCATGTTGTCGTAGCATCGTAATTTTCATTTAGTATAACAAGTCATGAGTTGTCTATCATTACATCTCAGTCCCTCTCGACCAAGGAGGTTTTGGAGGATGGAATCTAATGCTGACCAAAGAGCTGTAGCCCTCATTCATTAAAACCCCGAATAAAAGTGAAATAAACGCGATTTTATTGTAAGTTTTTATGAAAGCTCATAAAAAGATCTAAATTTCTGTTAAGTTCGAATGTGATTTTTTTCCTTGTAATCTGTAATAAGTCTACTAATAAGTCTAGTCGTCAACGCTTCATTCATAGTTTGACCTTTAAGCTGTCGACTGAAGTAACGCAATCGTATTGTTTTGCCGTAATAAATGACTTTTGAAAATGTTTTAAGGATCTATTAATTAAATTAATTTTGCATGACCATTACACACATTTGCTCCCGGGTATCGTGGAAAATTATTTAACCTAGTTTACTCAACATTTTGCATTGATGAACAAGATAATTTCTCAAATCACCGCTCAAATTTACAGCCGATAATCATGTAGCATGTCCCAAGTTAGAGGAATCATGCATCTTATGCACTTATCAGCGGCCATCCCGGGGGGGTTGACCCCGGTGACATACGGGGAAATAGCGCGGGATTTTCTGACCTTTGTCGCCCGGGACTGGGGCATTGGACGACTTTTGCACTTCCGATGCAAGATACACGGGGAAAGACCCGAGGGATTTGTAACATCGCCGCTATCTTCAAAAATGAAAGATCCGGACCGCGGGGACTGGGTATTACCGTTGAACGGCTTCCAAAATGGCGACGGAGAAAAAGATAAGCGTGTCTTACGATTCTCCTGTAAATCTGTCCCCTTTTGTTGGTCATCCTTCCCTAACATAGCGCTAGAAATCTATGATCTCTTCCATGCCAATCTTTTGATGATTAGGTGTTGAATATTTATACTGTCATCTGTTTGAATTATTCATATTTTGCTTACTATATATATTATTGTTAAACTTTTATTAAAAACTATGCAGAAAATTACGTTACAACTTGGAATTCCTTTCAAATTATGCTCCCCGGGGTGGGGACAGTGGTAGCTTTTTGTGGAAGAATATTGGCCTTGGATAGGTGGAATTTGCAAATGTCTTAGTGCAAATGCCCGAGGGTTCTCCTGGGTCAACCCCCCGGGATGGCCGCTGATAAGTGCATTATCTCAGAGAATTCTCAATGATTATAAATTCATTCTTAAACCAACAACAGCAAATTTGGCTTACCCTTAACAATTACTTGCCTGCCAAGATCGCCATCTTCACCAGTAACATGTGAGACGAACAGATATATGATACACTCCCCATAAATCAAGTGTCAGGGGATTAACTTGATTCACTTGAGTCGATAGTCGTCAGTACCGCAAAGTAGTTTCCTTTGCGGAATGTCGGTCAGCCCCATAGTTCTTTTTCCTTTAATATTTCCCATAAAATTCACTTGAATATTTTTCTTAGCTAATCAATTATTTTTATTTTAGTTATTGATTGATTCTTTTCGCTTTTTTACTCGTGGTCATTCTTGGTCACTCGTGGTCACTCATTATCACTCGTAGTCACGCGTGGTCACTCGGAGTGTACTTTTAGACATGATCATCATCCATAAAGTTGGAGTAACTAAAAATATGTGAGGCGTGTTGCGTAAATGGACGCCACAGGACAAATATTTCAAATATCACGATTTCCCAACACATCCGTTGTCATTATTCCTGGAATGTTTTGGTGAAATTTGACGAAAATCGGACAAATCTATGTACCCTATAATTTCGCTTAAATTTGTCGTATTCCTCCTAAAATCAAATTCGAGATTTTAGCTCATAGAGGTTCGCAAACAACAACTCCCCACGCCAGGAGATCATCTCGCCTCCTGAAACCGCAAACAATGGGACAACTGCACCTCCTGGCGTCAATGACGATGGATCAAAGATTCTCGATCGCTCGGTGGAACGTTGATGAGGGCGACACAATAAGGAGCAAAGTTGCCAAAGCAAAGGAAAGCCCGTGGCAAACATGGAGAAGCCGGAAAATGTGCTGAGGAGCAAGACAAAAAATCGACAGACAGCTTTTAAAATTACGATTCGAGGCAATTGTTGATGTCTTTGTAATCAGGCTTCAATAAAGAAAAGGAAACCTCGTTTTTAACATTGTGTATGGCAAACGTTGGTTGGACGGCGACTTCTTTGTTCGAAATATGGACGCCATCGTGGAGCTCCGACATTACATTCTCTTTTACAAAGGAAATTTTGTTCTTTTCTTTACAGAATGGTACTCTTTAATTTCTTTCTTCTTTGGGCCTTTTTTTTCTTTTTTCTTTTTTTTTTTACTGATGACTTTTTTCCGCTCTTGATTTTTCCGTGAGCAAAGATTTTTCCACAAGCAAAGAGCTTCTACGAGTGATTTTTTTAAAGTGCTCGATGTAAACAAGATATAGGATTACATTTAAATGAAAATCGAGCCTCAACGTGAGCGGTTGCCGCAAAACTCGCCCAGGGGATGCGCCCAGGTCCGAGATTATGACACCTTCCTAATTTATTAACTTTCATTTTAAAATAAGTTTTTCTAAATAAATCGGTTGCTTTTAAAGATTTCGGAATTATTTTATGGAAACTTTATGTTGAATATTTGAATTCAGTTTAGTGAAATAAAGCAAAATCGATTTTTTCGACCTCTGAAGGTGGAAATTCCCTCTGCCCCCGGTCGCTCGCAGCTAGGAATTTTCCCTTTTTCCGTGGTATGCGTATGGCATACCATAGTGAAAACCCAGCTGTGTTTCTTTTTCATTGCATGGACAAATTGCAAAGCTAGTCAATAGGGATACGTAAAATCTTATCGATTTTCATCTTATGTAAACATTGGCGGCTGGATTGATCAGAAGCGGACGAAAATAATTTTCTGACAAAAGAAAACCTATGGAAATCATTTCCGCATATCTATAATTTCATTCAGTCAAAAAAACTACCGGTCATATTAAGTACGTTCTGAGGTATTTTCGTTCCGAGGCAAGGCAAATACAAGCTGGAGAAAACCGTGTGAACAAAGATCATTGCGTGACAATGCAAAGATATATTGAGGATTGGAGAATGGTGGAGTTTGGATTGGGCAGGCGAGGAAAGATTTGGATTCCAGCAGCTAAATTTAACGAATTCTGCAAACGTAAATTCGAAAAACGCAGGTTACTATTTTTTGCTTTTTTTGTCAGCTGTATATAGGTTAATTATTCTGCGGTGTTGGATGGTTACCATAATTGTGAATCTCTTCGTGATAATCCGGAACCTTGGCTTTTGAAATAAGAGCAACCTTGCTTTGCAGTAAGACCTGTATCTACAAGTTCACAGCCATGTTTCATCATGCACGAGTTGGCCATGATTCTTTGATTAGATAAAGGAGACAGTTGAATTTATTTGTCATGCTGTGGTGTTTTAATCGATTTCTTTCTTACCACAAACTTAACTACAAATCTCTAGGAAATAACTTAGGTACAGTCTTTAACTTAAGTACAGTTTTTCAGTTGCATTAAAGTGTATACGGCCTGTTTTCGTACTTATTGACGTTTTCGATAAACAAATCACGGCTCAAAGGAGAGAAGTCTGTCAGCGGGGATGGAAATTGTTTTTACCGAGCTGTTGCTTTTAGGAGGGATGAAACAGGCGCTGAGAAACACGAGGTGATTAGGAGGTGGAGTGGCAGTTTGTTTCAGAAAAAGGTTTTTTAGCTGCGACTCTTCGCTATTTTCAAATACAAAAACAGTCACAGTTTCTTCAACACTAAAATTTTCTACGGTGGTTTCTTCGGCTGATCTAAATGACTAATCATGGTACACTGTAACTGCACAATTTCTTTCAATGCTACACTTAGTAGCTCCCAGGCATCCAACGGAATCACCTTTAGGCGTCTTACTATACTTACGTCTATTTAAATTGAGCCGCGGCTTAATTCTTTAAATTGAACATACGATTGTTTTGAGATTAAGGTGTGCAAAGAAACCTTCGATTTTTTCCTTTGCATTGTGGCTTGTTTAACTTGATAAATTAGGAAAATGAACTGACCGCTGAAGCGCTTGGGGAAGATAAGTAATATTCTCCTTTATGTTCTTTTTTTAGCTATGGAGGTTCCGCAAGGCGAGACAGATCGAGATCGTGAACAAGACAGCTCTTCAGGTTTGAAAACACTGAATATGAACATTAACACTATTCCACAATAACGTCTTTCATGCTTAGAGTAGAGCTACATATTTGTAAGTTAACTTTAAATACTGATCATGGCCTTAAATTTTGTCTGAAAGTAAAATTAGTACAACGACGTGAAGATGGAGAAACAAGAACCTTAATCATGCTGCAGATATTGCGTGGCTTTTAAAGCTGTTAATTAAAGTCTCACCGGAATAAATAGCGGGCTAGTCTGCCATCTTTTGGTAGATACTTTCACCTCGTTTTGCTTAAAGTGATGCATCATTAGCCAGTGACAGAGTTATACCCCACTCAAAACAAGGCTTAACCATGTTTTAAAGCTGTTTTGCCAAACATAACTTGAAATATTCAGTTTCTTCATGGGAGCTGCTTAAACCAATGTTTGTCGGCTTCAAATATAGCACAAATTGAATCCTATGGACAATTAAGCTTTTTGGTTCACTATTTCTGATTTACAACAGTTAAGCCCGGTCGAAACAAAGTTTATTTTGCGACGCAAACTTTCTCTGTTACCACAAGAATATACAAAGGTATTTGCAAGACTTGGTACTTCTCTGTAATGTTGATCGGCCGGACTGAGTAAATCCGAGTTCTCGCGGCTCATTGACCTGATACCGAAATTACATCGCGAAGATGAAGCTCGGTACGATGTCGTCCTCTTCGATCTTAAAGAATTAAGGTACGTTTCTTCTTGGAGGGGGGTGGCTGGGGAATTTTGGTAATTTTTCCAAAAAAAGTGTTGGCCCTCCCTGGCCTTTTAATAGAAAAAACTCCTGACCCCCCATTTTAAGGTGACTGACAAAAGTGCGACACTCCCCTCACTACTTCGTGGTATGTTACATGCCGTAGTTATCTCAGAACGTTTCGCTTGTGAACACAAAATGTTTGAATGTAAATATATCTCGATATTAAATGTGTGTGAGGTGAAACAAGAAATTGCGAACATTCCCTGTGGGATATTAACGTTGTATGGCTGAAGTTTGAATATGGAAGTATAAACTTTGAGACTTTGTAAGTCCTTCTCCAGGCACACAAACTCCACCAACCAATCCCGATTACACCAAACTTCCCGACTTTCACCTCCTCCACGTACGAAAACATCTACGAGTGGCCGCAAACCTAATGATTATCAGCCTTGAGCTCAAATAAAACAGATGTTTCAAAAGGGTAAGCTCAAAGCAGGGGATAAAAAGGCAATCAAAGAGTTTTCTGAAAAACACATTTTCTCAGAAAGCTTGTTGCAGATTATATTGAGCATCTAACTGACATTGAAATGAGAAAAAGATAAGCGGCGGACAGATAATGAAAGGAAGTGTGCCGAAATAAAGAAACAGGGCTAGAATGACATTGACTAGGAAGATCTCTATCACAGAAACCAGTCGCCATCCCTTAGAGTAGGTAAACTTGAACTTTATTGCATTTAAAGGAAAGAAAGATGAGAGAGTTAGGGTGGTGAGGCACATATTGGCAGTAAGATTTTGACTTCTATTGTGGAGGACAGTCAGAACAACTTTCAGCCAGCCTCTGACTCAAATTCAGAGTCTGACAGTGACTGGGTAGAGCGCATTGTTGGATCTAGTAGAAACTCGGGCAGCGGATAGTCAACAGGAGCAAGAGGCTGAAGAAACGATACCTGAGTCTAGTACGCCTTTGCACACAGAAATGGCACAAAACTTCATATTCGACTTACAGTCACTCCGATCTTGCTTTCAAAATAAGCGCCCCTTAGCCTCAGCTTGGCACTAATAATTAGTTACCAGACTTTGTCTTAAAAACAATTTGAAATTAGCCTACATCACCACTACATCAGAAATAGAAATCACTGTATGAGAGTGAAGAACTGTCATGCGATATATATATGTTATTTGCCGGCTAGGAGGTCCGTGAAAAACTGAGGTCTTGACACTACTGCCCGAGGCCGTAGGCCGAGGGCAGCATTTTCAAGACCGAGGTCACATTTTTTCACCATAAGGACCGACCCTTAGCCGGTAAATAACATAGTTATTTTTTTGAAACTTGACGAAATTCTTTCCGAAAGAACCCGAATGATTTAGGGCTGTAAATACGGCAAGATCTTCTATAAACTGAACAGTTTTTGAGCGAGTAAATGGTAGTTAAAATAGAGATGATGCAAATTCAAGAGAAATGCCTTAGCGAAACATTTTCATTACCGTAACGATAATTTAAAAGGCTTCCAAACAAACTTTGAAACATTATTTTTACAAGTATCTGTCACAATCTGACACCTGTCAATTAGAGAGCGCGTAAGTATAAAAAGCGTAAGAACATTTGAAAAACAACGGAACTAGTTTGGCAAGGACTTTCACGACAATGTTTTCTTCAAAAACAGTCAATGATCTAACGGAAAGTATTATTCACTCTCATCGACGATTCATTCACGTACGAAGATTTACCTCTGTTTATTAAGTGAAGGGCGAGGAAAGTAATTGTGAGTAAATTCAATTTTTTTATTTTGAAGTTGTGAGAGTCTGCAATGGCGTGTGTAAATCTGGTCTTTCCTTCACAAAAACTAAATTCGAATGGCACATTCCAACGAGACACAAGGGGATTTAATGCGGTCTTTTCTCAAAAAATTCCTTTAGTTTCTGTTGTGCAATTTACGGTACAAATGTTCAGATAGAACGGACTTGGAAAGACTCACCGAGAGCGTATATTTGTTGTAGAACTTAAATTAAAACTTCGCTCGCTCTTTCACTGCGAACAAATTGCTTGAGAAAATTCAGGTATTATATGAATGAAAGTTCCATCGTTCAGTTTAACTGTAACCGGATAGTTCACGTTTTAACTTTCCAGGTACTTTTTGTGAACGATTAAAATTAATTGCAGACGGGTTTTAGGCCGCTTGTCAACCAACGTAATGACACTATTGTTCATACAAATTCATTCTGAAACCAATATTTTTCTGTCAACCAAAGTGATTTGAGTGAGAGAAAAGAGAGGATTAATAAGGTATTCATCGGCTTGAGTTAATGACCGACGTGATTGCTTAAAAATACTGCCCAGCCGGAAAAACGAGATACGTTTATGAAAAATGGCAACGAAAGTTGGGATCTACTTAGCGACTCACGAAAGCGTTACCGTGGCCCGTGGCCCGGCAGAGATAGGAAAATACTGGCCGGGTAAGGAACCAATCAAATTGCAAGATTCGTTACCGTGCCCTCTAAAAAAAAAATAATTTAAATTACCCATCGAGAATGATAAAACCTTAATCGAGAAAAAGACTGATGTAGCAATATACTGAGAATTAAATATTAACTGTCGAGAATGAGAAATTGTTGCGTGAGAAAAAGAAATCACTATGCGAGATTATCGATTACTTTTTCTGAGCCGGTGAACAACAGCTAGTAAGCGGAATATTTCTCTCAAAATGGCGGAGCAACTTAGTGCAGAATACTTTACAAAGTTTGTTGATTCTCTAAAGAGCACCACTGAAAGGGACTTTCGTTTATCACGCATTGTTCATGTAGGATTAGAAATCTGTGCCAGGAAGCTTTAGGAATACACAACAATGCTTATCGCCATATCGCTGTCTCAAAATTCCTCTTCAAACCTGTTTGAGCTGTTAGAATTGTCTTTAGTCGTCTTATTAAGAAAGACGTCAGATATTTTAAATGTATCATGCCTTTGTCTAAAGGAAAAAATTCCATTGGCATTCTCTGTAAGTTCAGGAGGGAGACCGGCGTACATTATTACAAAGGAAATGATCGAGCAACTGCGTGAGACTAGTTTAAACTGGATAAGTATAGGAACATGCCTTGGAATCTCCAACCACAGGCAGCCCAAGCTCCAGCTGTGAGTTGATCATCTTGCGAAATAGCAGTCATGGCGAAAATATAAGAGTTTATATGGGAATATTTACGACCGCTGTTGGGAATAAAAAAATACATTCAAATTCTCAATAAAAATACCTCACTTTACTTCCACAATGCATCGCCTGTTATCTGACCGCTTACTATTTTTTCTAGGTTTACTATACAAGAACGGCTTGTCTAATGTTGCAAACCTAGAAATGGATAACTTGCTAAAATGGGTTCTTTTAAAAATAGCAAGCTGTCAGATAACAAGCGCTGCACTTTCATGTTACAGGCAGTCTAAAATGTGGGGCTAATGCACAAATTGGCAGACATTTGGAATTGATTATGATGGTTGACTTTGATAATGACTGATATTGAAACAGAAAACAATGTTTATTGTGCCAGGGTCACACAGTCAGCTTACAGTAATTACACAATAGGATTGACCCTCTCTCTGACGATGGAAACAATGGAATCAGGCATTTTCTGAACACTGTGACGATCATTGAAAGTTTCAATATTGAATTTAACATTTATCAGCGTCTAATCAAAATTATTTTGATATTTCCTTTGATGATAATGGAAGTATTTGTACATGATCATTGTTATCCCTCCCTCACATAGGAAAAATAATGCAGACGCTGTGTTAATTACAACATAAAACATTGTGAAGATCAACCAGTGAATAAGACTGAAGTTATGCTGTTGCGTTCGAAGCTTGTATAATGAAATGGCAATAATTTTTTTTTTCAATAGTTTCAAAATTGCACTGAACACTAAGAGAGGATGAAAATTTTCATGCTTCACGATTTGTCTGGAGGTATAAAATGAAATTAATGACATTTTTTAACGGCTGTCACCAGTATAATTGACCCTTAATGATAACTTCAAGTATGACTCCTGAATTTTGATGTAATCTTGATGGATGCTGTTATTTTCACTGATTTATCATCGAACCATTTTCACTTTTGTAGATGCATTTATTTGGTGGTGTAAGTAGTCCACTGAAATCAATGTAGCATTTAGTGCAATTTAAAATTCAGGCATTGATCTCCTAGAAGACACGTAATGGTAGCAAAAGCGACATGTCACCTTTTACCCCGAGTTTTCGCATTTCAAGGGGCTGACAATTTAATATCTTGTTATGTTATGACCACTTACACTTACTACTTAAAGTCTTAGTGATATTAGAGATCAGCTGATAAAATTTTAAGTTAGAGTTTGTAGTCATGAAACTTGCATATTTTACATCTCTCTCGAAAGGCTTCCTAACTTGTAACCAAACTAACTGCCAGTGACAACTGTAATGACATTTGAATAGATATAAATTTGTGACCTAATTCTTTTTTTTTTCGGAAAGTTTAGAAAATGCCATCAACAGTAACTTGTATTCTGTGTTAAAAAAAGCCTTATACCAGTAATGTGAAAATGTTATGCAAAACATAAAAAATTGTAAAAACTAAGAAGCAAATTTCAAAGTATTCATTTCAAAGCATTCTGAGTGTTCATTTCAAATTGTTCACATCTTCCATACTCAACAATACTACAAAACAGGCTTGCTCCTCTTTCATTACATTAGTGAACTCCTCAAGCAGTGCTGGGTATGATTCATATGTAGATGGAATTTTTAGCAATGGTCTACATGTTCTGGCAAAAAGACATCGACGCTACCCTTCAAGGATAGCAAAGTGCACATCTATGTTGTGTACGTACAGTGATCACATCACTACCAGTGCAGATCCAGAGAAACATGGGTAAAGATTTGCAATTCAGTGACTCTATAAACCGTTTCAGTTGTTCAAAGGATGTCAGTTCTGCTTCAGTTGGTTCTTCAGCTCTGAATAACTTGTTAATTAATTTGGCGGCTTGCTTTAGTCTCGAGGGACTGAAAGTTTTCATTAGAGCATAATATCTTGAGAATTGGACTCCACCAGTTGATCTCTAAGAGTGATTAGTGACCATTTTCTCCTATCAGTATCCCCTCTAAAACAAACATTAAGATCATGAGAATAAGGAAATGATCACGAACTAAAGAGGCTCTTGGTTGTTACACAAATTCTCTTTGTCAGCACCATAGGATATGCATAGAGAACAGTACGGAAAAAAAGTATGCTGATGTTAGGATGCAAAGGATTAAAACACTTGAATAATATAAAAATTCCAAGACATCTTCATCATTAGGTTTAAAATCATCGCCAAGGCACTTGTCCAATGCCTCTCTATCTTCTGTAGTTACAAATTGGCTAAGTCTTCATATCAACGTCTCTGAAGTGGTAACTTCATCCCCATAAAGATACAAGGCCACAAAAAGATGTAACAAATGCACTAGGCAGTAATTGGCCCATTGGTAACCATATAGCAGAACCTAGGCAATGGCTTCCCACTATAGTTTCGGCATGTCATGCTCAATAAATGGGACTTTTTAATTGTTTCCAATCATCAGTGATGTGAAGCACTGTTGCCAAAGGCATGCTAAAACATTTAGAAGAACCTTGTTGCCTTCTCCCTTCTCTTCTCTACCAGCAGTGGCTATGTTTAGGTTATGGTGCTTCTAGGAATGCAGAAGGAGGGGGGAACAAAACATTTGTTAACACTTATCCTCAAACTGCGACGGGTGATTTTTTAATAAATTGTTTCACTTCGATATCAATCTCCTATGTAGAAAGCTTAACGGCCGATGATAAGGCATCACCTAAAGGCTGGTTTTCTTTTACAACGGAGTCGGAGTCGGAGTCGGAGTCGACTCCGATATTCAGTTTTCACTCGAAAAGAAGTGCTCTTACCACTTCGACTCCGTCATTAGTGAAAACCAGCCTCAAACAAATGGAGAGAAGGATATCCCGAAATGATTATTTCTTTTTTTCCATAGTTTAGTAATAAACTGTGGGCAAAGACCGGAAGAGCATTTGCAATAAAATTCATCCAAGGTCAAACTTAGTGCAATCCATCGAGCAACATCTACATTTCGTTAGTTTCCAATCAATTTGGCCATTTGTTAAATAAAAATATTATTTACATTCAATTGTACGGATATTTGAATAAGAAAAAAAAGTGGAAAGCTAAATGCAAAAGGGAATCTCTATGAGGAAAAGAACTTTTTGTGTATTTATGATTGCTAGATTACTATTTTTTCTTCTCACGAACGCCATTTTTTCCTTTTTCACATTGGAGGGTAGGCGACAATTTGCAAAATACACAAAAGATGAAACCCAACGACAAAGCTGGAAGGGAAGAGACTTACAGAAGTCTTGGCATTGTCCATCAAAATTCAAGCGATTTTCATGAGGCCATTGAGTACCATGAGCGCCATCTGCAAACTGCAAAAGAAGGGGGGG
This sequence comes from Pocillopora damicornis, assembly GCF_964200805.1. Taxonomy (NCBI): domain Eukaryota; kingdom Metazoa; phylum Cnidaria; class Anthozoa; order Scleractinia; family Pocilloporidae; genus Pocillopora; species Pocillopora damicornis. Next base: position 27,333,978 of record NC_142670.1, on the reverse strand, counting down.
ATAAAGCTGGACAACAACGGGCTTATGGAAATCTTGGCAATGACTTTAAAGGCTTAGACGATTTTCATAAGGCAATCAGTTACCACGAGCGTCATCTACAAATTGCAAAAGAAGTGGGAGACAAAGCTGGAGAAGGACGGGCTTATGGAAATCTTGGCAATGCCTATCGGATGTTAGGCGATTTTCATAAGGCTATCAGTTACCACGAGCGTGATCTACAAATTGCAAAAGAAGTGGGAGACAAAGCTGAAGAAGGAGGGGCTTATGGAAATCTTGGCAATGCCTATCATAGCTTAGGCGATTTTCATAAGGCTATCAGTTACCACGAGCGTCATCTACAAATTGCAAAAAAAGTGGGAGACAAAGCTGGAGAAGGACGGGCTTATGGAAATCTTGGCAATGCCTATCGGATGTTAGGCGATTTTCATAAGGTTATCAGTTACCACGAGCGTCATCTACAAATTGCAAAAGAAGTGGGAGACAAAGCTGAAGAAGGAGGGGCTTATGGAAATCTTGGCAATGCCTATCATAGCTTAGGCGATTTTCATAAGGCTATCAGTTACCACGAGCGTCATCTACAAATTGCAAAAAAGGTGGGAGACAAAGCTGGAGAAGGACAGGCTTATGGAAATCTTGGCAATGCCTATCGGATGTTAGGCAATTTTCATAAGGCTATCAGTTACCACGAGCGTCATCTACAAATTGCAAAAGAAGTGGGAAACAAAGCTGGAGAAGGACGGGCTTATGGAAATCTAGGCATTGCCTATCATAGCTTAGGCGATTTTTATAAAGCTATCAGTTACCACGAGCGTCATCTACAAATTGCAAAAGAAGTGGGAGACAAAGCTGGAGAAGGACGGGCTTATGGAAATCTTGGCATTGCCTATCGGATGTTAGGCGATTTTCATAAGGCTATCAGTTACCACGAGCGTCATCTACAAATTGCAAAAGAAGTGGGAGACAAAGCTGGAGAAGGACGGGCTTATGGAAATCTTGGCAATGCCTATCGGATGTTAGGCGATTTTCATAAGGCTATCAGTTACCCCGAGCGTCATCTACAAATTGCAAAAGAAGTGGGAGACAGAGCTGAAGAAGGAGGGGCTTATGGAAATCTTGGCAATGCCTATCATAGCTTAGGCGATTTTCATAAGGCTATCAGTTACCACGAGCGTCATCTACAAATTGCAAAAGAAGTGGGAGACAAAGCTGGAGAAGGACAGGCTTATGGAAATCTTGGTAATGCCTATCGGATGTTAGGCGATTTTCATAAGGCTATCAGTTACCACGAGCGTGATCTACAAATTGCTAAAGAAGTGGGAGACAAAGCTGGAGAAGGACGGGCTTATATAAATCTAGGCATTGCCTATCATAGCTTAGGCGATTTTCATAAGGCTATCAGTTACCACGAGCGTCATCTACAAATTGCAAAAGAAGTGGGAGACAAAGCTGGAGAAGGACGGGCTTATGGAAATCTTGCAATTGCCTATCGGATGTTAGGCGATTTTCATAAGGCTATCAGTTACCACGAGCGTCATCTACAAATTGCAAAAGAAGTGGGAGACAAAGCTGGAGAAGGAGGGACTTATGGAAATCTTGGTAATGCCTATCGGATGTTAGGCGATTTTCATAAGGCTATCAGTTACCACGAGCGTGATCTACAAATTGCAAAAGAAGTGGGAGACAAAGCTGAAGAAGGAGGGGCTTATGGAAATCTTGGCAATGCCTATCATGGCTTAGGCGATGTTCATAAGGCTATCAGTTACCACGAGCGTCATCTACAAATTGCAAAAGAAGTGGGAGACAAAGCTGGAGAAGGACGGGCTTATGGAAATCTTGGCAATGCCTATCATGGCTTTGGCGATTTTCATAAGGCTATCAGTTACCACGAGCGTCATCTACAAATTGCAAAAGAAGTGGGAGACAAAGCTGGAGAAGGACGGGCTTATGGAAATCTTGGCAATGACTTTAAAGGCTTAGACGATTTTCATAAGGCAATCAGTTACCACGAGCGTCATCTACAAATTGCAAAAGAAGTGGGAGACAAAGCTGGAGAAGGACGGGCTTATGGAAATCTTGGCATTGCCTATCATGGCTTAGGCGATTTTCATAAGGCTATCATTTACCACGAGCGTGATCTACAAATTGCAAAAGAAGTGGGAGACAACGCTGGAGAAGGACAGGCTTATGGAAATCTTGGCATTGCCTATCATAGCTTAAGCGATTTTCATGAGGCTATCAGTTACCACGAGCGTCATCTACAAATTGCAAAAGAAGTGGGACACAAAGCTGGAGAAGGACGGGCTTATAGAAATCTTGGCAATGCCTATCATAGCTTAGGCGATTTTCAATCGGCTATCAGTTACCACGAGCGTCATCTACAAATTGGAAAAGAAGTGGGAGACAAAGCTGGAGAAGGACAGGCTTATGGAAATCTTGGCAGTGCCTATCGGATGTTAGGCGATTTTCATAAGGCCATCAGTTACCACGAGCGTGATCTACAAATTGCAAAAGAAGTCGGAGACAAAGCTGGAGAAGGACGGGCTTATGGAAATCTTGGCAATGCCTATCATAGCTTAGGCGATTTTCATAAGGCTATCAGTTACTATACAAACTGACAGGAACTCTCCGAATCCACTTGTATATCTCTTATCAGGCTTCCGTTCAGCTTTTGTCTTTTTATCTTTCCGGCAAAGTTAACAGCTTTGAGATTTGGACCTGAAATACGGTTTATGCCGTAGGCAACAGCGCAAAGAAGAGATATTATGCTGAGATGCATGTTTAGTTTTCACTGTGAGAAAGAATATGATGAAAAAGGATGAATGTTCAATTCATTTCTATTGACAAACTAGATAAGCAGGTGCTAAAAAATTGAACAAATAAAAACGGTATAGGCAATATGATATGTTTTTTTTGGTGACCGTCAACATAGGCAGGTTGCTAGACAGGTATTAGGCTTCCTTCAAACTGCATTAGGTTGCAGTGTTTTCCATTTTTTTAAAACTTTTTTCTCACCGTGACTATTCTTCTTGAGGACTGATGGTTGAATCATCTTTTTCTCATACAGAGAGTATAAAGGAAAGGACTTGGTGAAAGGACTTTTTAATTTTCTTTAATTATACATATTTGCACTCTAGTATCTATAATTGATTAATTTTCAGCGTCTATGACTCTTTCCTCGTCAAAATTTAATAGCATCTTTAAGATCCTACTCGGAAATATAACTGATGTCGAGTGAAGCTGTTTAGATAAAGATGACAATCTAATGTTTCGTTTTCATTCTCAGAAATCGGAGTCGGTGCGTGCAACATAAATTGTCAAATGCTCTTAAGCAAGTTTCAAACCTAAGGCTTATTTTAATTAGTCCATTGATTTAATAATTACGGCAGGTACTCCGGCATAACTTTCTGTGTCCCCAAAATTTTCCTGAAGCTTTTTAGAGCTTTTGAGTGTTTCTTTCCCTTAGCCTTCATGCATTGTAATTAATTACAACACAGAATTAGAAAAATATAGATGAATCTGGGCCATTTATCAAGAAATAATATTTTAAAGAGTAAAAACCAAACGTTTTCGACACTAGGTTATCATGAGGGTAAATAAACACCGTCCGCCAAATTGACTATATTTTATTTACCTAATTCCCGATGGGAGGAGTTTCGTGACGAGTTTTGTTCGGGAAGTGGCAGAGAGCACGTTTGAAGAGAAGTTTATTGCTGATTTTGAGTAATTTGTTGTACGTGTGAATTCATTTAGTGATGTAGTCAATGGTGTCCTCCACATTTACTTCGGTGAAAAGCGAGAAGACGTCATTGGCAAACACGTCTAATGACCTGGAACCTACATGCCATCCCCTGGAGAATCGTTCGCATTCCTTCAACTGGGGCATGATCTGCACGGAGAAGTCTTTTCATCAACTAAGAATTCTTGAAGGTCTCATGATGCAACTTTTGCAGCCTAGTTTGAATAAGCAAATTAATCCTTACGTTGCGAAACGACTCCCGTCGGTAATTACTTAAGGATATAAAATATGCAATTTAGCGGACAGTGCTTATTAATAATAAGCTAATGATAATAACCTAATGTCGAAAACGTTTGGTTCTTACTACTTAATTTTTTGTTTCCTTGTGAATAGCACATTTTTCAACTTTAGCGAACTTAATGGACATAGATGAATATGTTGTAGTTTGTAGTTCAATTTTATCCCTGGTTCAAATTTTATTTTCGTTTGTCTTGGTTGTTTCTAATGTATGATAATGAGTTTGAAACAAAGGAAAATAAAATTTGAACCAAGGATGAAATTGAACCACAACAAAAGTGTGTCCATCAATCTTCACACATAAATTATACTTTTTTCAAAACAAAAGTTATTTGAATCCCAACAAAGTGGAAAAAAACTCCTCAGGTCTAAAAGTGTCCATGGGACTAAAAGACAGAAAAAAATATGAAATAGAAGACTGAGTCACAAGAAATAAAAAGCTCAGTTAAGGCCATGAGTACAAAATTTAGGCCTAGAAATTATTTTTCTCGGGGCTGTGCTTGTAGTCTGCAATCTGCAAACAAACTTAGTTTTACGGAAGACAGAGTGAATATGGTTTGGCTGTCTACAATTATGGAAATATTTGGACAGTTTAAAGATGCCTGCAGTATCAGTTTCCTTGTTCTGAGGTCATTTTTCAAAGGCCATAGCAGCTACATTTCTTGTTATCAACAATTCACAAGCTTTCTTGCTGCTAGAGGGACTTGTGGCCAGTGCAGTCATTAGTTGTGGTCACAAAGGAAGCTTCGTAGGTAAAGAGGAGATATGACATTCATCCACTTTTGAGAAAGGTACGCGGATAGTATCAAGGCTCATGAAGCCTTTCAGGTATTCTAAATGGAAGCTAAGAGACATCTTTACATATACGTTCTGGCCGAGAAGGAGAAAATTGCCAAACTTATAGAGCCACAGTATGTCGAGGCATTCAGGAAGTTTGAGAACGACAGAACAAACTTTGAGGAGAAGTTACATGTTAATCACTTCTGGTAGTTAAGGGATTAAAGAAGTACACTGATCTTGCGAGGTGCTACAATGCCATTTGAAACTATCTTTGCAGTCTCAACCAGCCGAAGAAAGTATCTGAGTTTTACACTAAAGCTTATGAGATGCAGGCTCGTATGGGATTTGAACCCAGGCCTCTGCGATACCGACCAGTTGGCTTGTTAGCTCAGTTGGTAGAGCGCTGCCCCGGTATCGCAGAGGTCATAGGTTCAAATCCCATACGAGCCTGAATTTTTTTCAGGACTTATTCTCACTACTACTTAAGTAGTGTTCATAACTGCGGGGATCGCTTCCATATTCATTTCTTCAAACGCAGTTCACATATATGATTTTGGATCAATATCAGTATCTGGGCAACTGCCCACCTACCCCTCCCCTAACTCAACAACAGTCAATTGACAACAAGTTAAGGCTAATGTTAGGTTAGGGGAGGGGTAGGTGGGCAGTTGCCCAGATACTGATATTGATCCATGATTTTTATATCATTTACAGTAAAGTTGGATAAAGAACCAGCTGCCTCTTTTTCGTTAAAATAACTTAAGTCTTTGTACAAAGCACTTTTATAATGTCACATTTTCAGTTAGGAAATCTGTGAAGCCACTGTTGGCCTTCAGTGTGGTTAGCTTTACTTTCCTGTTTGATATCGAAAGAGACCGTCTTTAATCGGGGAATGGAAGTATTAGTTTACAATTTTGATTCAGAAATAAAAATAACTTGGAAAGCTTCTCCTTCTCAGTAGACGTCGCAGCTCAGCAGATTCGGAAGCAAGGATGAGGAGCCAAACTTTGTATAGTGTCAAAGAGTAAGATTACGGGATCTGTTGAACTAATTTGAACTTATGATAATTCAATTGGATTGGTATTTGCTTTTTAAAGTTGTTTAAGTTTACTTATAATATCCACGTACACTGTTTTAATAGGCAGATTTCCGATAAGTTGATTGTAGATATCAAACAAGTAGCTGAATGATTGCTCATGTTTATTTTCCGGTGCAAATGTATAAGTATTATTTCGAAGGAAATGCTTTGAATTCGGGATTGGCTTTAAAGTGCATACGTGTTACTCAACTGTAGTAATTTAGAGATTAGTTTCTGGTATGGTTTTTAGCACAAACGGAAATGATCTGGGTCGAATTCATATATGTATGCTAAAACTGATTTTTTTTAACGTAGGATCTTCCCTTTTTGGGAGGTGCTTTCTATTAAGAAGCTGAGTCATTATTTTCGCTCTTCGCCCTTTTGACCTGATACTAGTCTTTCACAGACTATTTCTTCCTGGAATTTCTAGAATCGCTGACCTAGTACCATGATCTGAGGTATTTTTGCAACTTTTACTGAAGCCATTCCAAACTAATATTTCAGTTTAAAGCTTTTTCTTGCGTCAGTTTAGCGTCGATCAACAGTCTAGGTTATCAGATGACGCAATCAAATCACGTGACTTATGATATTGGAACCTTACTCCTTACGTGCATTTCTTGAATGATCTCGGAAAACTGTTGAAATGCCAATCTCACTCAAGTCTTACTGAACAAAGAACGATGAAACCAGTCAGCTTTATTGAACAGGAGAGAAAGGATCAAGGTGACAGTCGCGCAGTTTTTATTAGACGTAGAACCCATGTAATTATATTTACTAGCGATTGCAGAATGATTTAAAGCCAGGCGTTTTTCTTTTGTTCTAATTTTTGTTTCTCCTTAGATACAAAATTTAAACTATATGTGACAGTCCGTCATGATCAGTTCCCTTCGCTGATAATTTTCTAAAACTGCACCTCTAATCGAAACATGCTTCCCGCGGCTGGAAATGGATACTCTCTTAGACAACATAATATCTTTCTTACCTATGTACCGTCATAGAGTCACCAGCAGTGCCATTGTATCCTTCAACAAAAAGCCGGTACTTGATAGCCATGAGGGGGTCCCCTTACTCTCTGTCCAAGAAAACCCAGTCTTGCTACAATATGCGACAATTTTATTACGAAGCGCAACAGAAGACACATCCTTTCCTTTTGGATAGCAAAACGCGACTAGTTCACATGCAAGATTTACGTCAAGAGAAAAGCGAGAATTAAGGCTCTATATATGCCACTCTCTATCAGACTGATTTATACTGTCTTTAACAGCCTCTCATCCGGTATTCATCGCCAAAATGACCTCAAAGTCATTTGAATTATTTTTTCTCGAAAACCTAACTGTTTTTGTTAGTCTAGTCTCTTTCCCCTAACACCAACGGCGGGCAAAATCCTATCACGATTATTGTCCGAATCTACTTCTCCATCTCTTATCAGGCTTCTTTTCAGCTTTTGTCCCTTTATCTTTTCGGCAAAGTTAATTGCCTCGAAATTTGGCCCTGAAATACGGCTTATGGCATAGGCACAGGCGCAAAGAAGAGATATTATGCTGAGATACATGTTTAGTCTTCACTATCAGAAAGAGTATGATAAAAAGGAATGAGTTATTTCGTTCTATTTCCTAACTAGATAACCAGGTGCAAGAAAATTGCGAGAATAAAAACAGTATAAACAAAATGTTTTGTTAACTTTCTGCTAAGCTGGTTTTCATTTCCGTCAGAGCTCAGACGAAGGGCTAACGCTCGAAACGTCATCCTTCTAACTCATTACGGTGCCCAATTTACGTATTCAACTCAGTTGCTAACACTAAATTACCTGTTATTACGGAAGCAGAGAGGGGACAATCCAAAAATATTTTGCAAATCCGGAAAAATGTTCAGAATCGATATCTAATAGACAAATCGCTTTTGGAAAGTTTGTCAAATCGAGGGAACAATTTCAGATCCTGGTTTTATTCAAAGATCCACAAATAACTTTAACGAAAATCGAAAATAGTCTTCAATCCAGGAGTCTTTCCAAAATCCAGAAGATTTACGAAAATGGAGAAAAATATTTTGTGACGTGACACTTGCGCCAGTAGTCAGCACTTTGTCACATTACAGCTCATCGTATCGCACTAGGTTGCACCAGGTCGACTTGGAGTCAGTACGCGAACGGACTAAACTGTACCAAGTGTATTGGAAAAGAATTTGTGAGTAATGAGCTATTCTGCCGTCGATGTGGAACATTAAAGAGACCAAACATACATAATCAGTCCTTGCTGAAAACGATTTCTAAAAAACCTCAGACCATCTCTTACAAAAAGGGAAAATTTCTTTAAGACATGCTTGTAAGAGCATAAATATAATTTGAAGGCGATAATGTGACACGACCACAAAAGCCACATGGGGAGTCTGTCGGTGTCGGTCTGTCTTTCAATGATCTTTATTCTCACGGCCGGGCGAAAGTGTCACGTGATCAATGAAGTTTGAGAAGCAGTACGCAAGGTGCACGGATTTGGCTGCCCAACATCGAAGGATTTTTTACGTCTTCGGGTAGGCTATTGGAAAGTGCAGAAGGGCAAAGGAACACTAAGAGTAAGATTTCAGGGGGTGGTAGAGGTTTCGTTCGATTCTCGCATTTCATGTGCGTGACGTGTTGTCGTCTCGCCTTATTTTAGACATTTATGCCTTTTTTTAGATGGTTTTAGATGGTTTGCGAGTGGCTGTAGATTTTTTTGAGGTGGTTGTTGAAATTTTCGAGGTAGTAGTAGATGGTTGTAGGTGGTTGTAGATGGTTTTAAGGTGGATTTAGATCGTTCCATGTTTTAGTGCTTACGGTTAACTGTGTTGTTTCAGAACTGTTTCCTCTTAGGGGTGAAAAACATATCAAGCTATGCCCATAAAACAGGATCTTGGTACCTTTTAAGGGTTCTTTTCTAATTTTGCGACAAGCGGTTTTAAATCTGTGGTACAAGGGAGGTCAGGCTGTAATTTTGATGCATGAGCATTAATGCCAACTCAACTCATGATTTGAGATACCTCCCCCAATTCTATTTAGCCCCCTCACTAATCACCCTAATCCAGTTTCCCAGCCCCCACCTTCCCCAGATGGTTATAGCGGGTTTCGCCCATAGCGAGTTTCGCACATATCGTTTCGCCCAGAACGAGAATGGTTTCGCCCAGAACAATAAAGGTTTCGCCCATAAGTAAAACTTCTACACTCTCACTCGGAAAACGTCAACCTTATAAACGTTTGTATGCACAGAATGAAGAAAAGTGACTTGACCTGAGATCATGAAATTTTGAAACGAACAAGTTACTGTTGAAACGAACAAGTCAATTATAGCTTTCACTGTGGAGCGGGGATTGTTAAGGTAATTCGCGCACAAAATACTGCAGAGACGTCCGTTTGTCGTAAAAGCATTGCTATGTTTTTTTTGCATCAATTTTCTTCTCGAGAATTAAATTAAACGCTTTTGAAAACACTTGCGCGTGGAACATATCATCGTTGCAAATCTTTTGTACACGGAAGATAAGTTCCGCACGCCAGCTTATGAATACATCTGAATACGGTTTCGTGAATACTAAAAAGTCGTGTATGAACATTGTATGAACAGAAAACAAAAGCCCGGTTACCGGGCTCATCTAAAGCATATGTCTAAAGAGGCCCTTAGCCTGGATAATCACTGACTGTCAGTCTGGGCGAATCGAATTTATGCCTGGGCGAAACCATTCTCGTTATGGGCGAAACGCTTCTTGGGCGAAACTCGTTATGGGCGAAACCCGCGGATACCAGAGTGACTATGCAGTTTCGGTACCTGACACAATTACTACTCTGACACATAACCAAGAATTGCCACTGCAAGAAGCTAGAGATGCAGCCTTCAAAACTGGTGATCATGATGGAATCATAGCCTGCCAAGTGGTAATGCAGATTGCTTCTTTTTATTTAAACTGCTGTTCATGATTTACTGTATTAACTTCATATACTTCGAATGAACTCTTAAAACAGTTAGTATAAACTGGTTACTGCTATACATGTCAGTATGCCAAGAATAAAATTACTAATGACAATGTAAATGGGAAACAGTAACAATAATCAGATATAATCTCAAATCTATCAGCCTTACTGATACAAAGGAGTGTAAAACTTTTAATAGCTGGGAAAAATACATGATGTTATAGTGGCATAATGTACTAAATGCTTCATAGTATAAACACTTTGACATGAGATCTAGCCTTGATTTGCTCTCACTCAAAACAATAACAAATAAGGTAAAGCTGTGGCTACATTGCATGCATAATGGCTATTGCAGAGAAGTTTATACTCTTGTAAATGAGCTCTTGTAAGCTCTTTTTGTTAGTGTTGAGTTTATCGTGCTGTTAATGAAACTGTTAAATAAATATGCTGAGTAACTTGAAACTGGAACTTTGAACGTGGAACATTTCCTGAGTAACCTTATTGTTTTATATGAAGGGTCCACTGGCACATTTTCCTTGGCCACTGCTCAGGAGATTAAGAGATTTTGTATTAATTTGAGTAGTAGAAATTTCTAGCAATGAAGGAGCAAAACGTTCACATAAGCATATGTAAAGTCATGGATAATTGTACCTATTGCAAAAATTTTTTGCCTTAAAACCTCAAGTCACGCCCTCCCGTATTCAACCTCTTAGTGATAATGATTCTATGTGTGTTTTTTTTTACGTCCTATGAAAAATTATGAATAAAAATGGTTTGTGGGCCTAAGAATAACACAACTGTTAACTGAAAGTAAGATAAGGAGGGATCATCCTTTCATGTCTATATCTTGCCAAAACCAATTTTGCGATAAGCAATACTCTCATCCAAGAATTCTTCAGATATCAGCCCAACGAAAACCTGTGTCATTGCTGTAAGATCTGTAGCCTTGGTCTGCCAACTAAACCTTTCCTAGCCACAGTTGAAAGACGATCGTTTAAGGACGATGGTGTAGTAAACGGCCCACTATGGAAGCCGAAAAGGGACAATCCAAAAATATTTTGCAAATCCGAAAAAATATTCAGAATCGCTATCTTTTAGACAAATCGCTTTTGAAAAGGTTGTCAAATCGAGAAAACAATTTCAAATCCTTGTTTAATTCATAGATCCACAAATAAATTTCGCGGAAATTCATTTGCCTCTATTTCCGCCATTTTTAAAGTGCTAGTTCCCGGGGCCTCTTGTTTAATCTGACTTCCGGTCATTTCTATTTCCGCTCCCTCATCTTTTAGTTTTATTGAACATCTTTTAGTTAAATAAGGTCACGCGTGAATGAGTCAGGAAAGCGATGTATGCTGCACAACATCGATGTATGACATCCAAAATCGATGTGTTCTGGGTAAAATTGATTTATTTTATTTTAAGATTTGTATTATAACGCATAACAATAACGCAATTGAATAAGACATTAATGTATCTATGTTCGATATTTTGTCCGTAAGAGAACCTCATGGAGACCAGTCTTTAATAGGGGAAGGGAAATAATATTATTTTACAATTTTCATTCAGAAATAATAAGTAACTTCGAAAGCTTCTCCATCCGAGCAGACGTTGCAGCTCAGCAGATTCGGAAGCAAGGATGGGAAGCCAAAATTTGCATATTGTTGAAGAATAACATTACGGGATCTGTTGAACTAATTTGAACTTGTGATAATTCAATTTGATTGGTATTTTGTTTTTGAAGTTGTTAAAGTTTACTTAGAATATCGTCGTACACCGTTTTAATAGGCAGATGTTGGATAAGTTGACTGTTGATATCCAACAAGTAGTTGAATGATTGCTCATGTTTATTTTCCGGTGCACATGTATGAGTATTATATCAAAGGAAGTGCTTTGAATTCGGGATTGGCTTTAAACTGCATACGCGTCACTCAACTGCAGTAATTTAGAGATTAGTTTCTAGTATGGTTGTTAGCGCAAACGGAAATGAGCTACTTCGAATTCGAATATATGCCAAAACTAATTTGCTTTTAAATAGATTCTTCCCCTTTTTAGGAGGTGCTTATTCTGTTACTCTGTTAAAAACAGAGTAACAGGATTTCGGGGGACAGCGCTGTCTATTATATTTCGAAGCGTTTTAACTTGAATGAGACTGAAATTTAGGCAACCTATAGTATGATGAGCCCATGCAAGATTTACAGTGGAGCGGACGCTAGCTGCTTTTATTCCATGAAAACGAATGCATCCACTTGGAAGAAAACTTCACCAAAAAAGTCCCTAAAAAATAAGAAACTAAAAAACAAAACAAACCAAAACAAAGTAGGAGGGTTTTCGGATAGATTAGGGAACACACAAAAGCTTCTTCAAGAGAACGGAGTTCATTACATGCCTTTAGTTTTTCCTTTTAAATCTCGTGTGCCCCTAAAAATGTCCTATTACGGAATGTTATTGGTGACTTGGTTACTCAGAAAACGTTATCGACCTAAGTAAGGCTAACTTTCGTTTATGAATTGGTTAATCAATAAATCAATGAACTTCAATTAATACTTTATTCACCGTAAGTTAAAAAGTTAAAAGCAACAGAGCTGATATGGACTTGCATGTACGACATACAACAATACACTATTAATCTAAAGTTCTAAGTGTAAATAAAAATGTTTGCAAATGTTAGTCAATAATAAAAGTAATCTTGTTATTTATTCGAGTTTGTAAAGGCTTCCTTCTGAAATAACATGTTGACGGTTATATTCTAGGCTAAAAGCCCTCTTCATCTTAGAGAGGCTCTCCCTAAATCTATGTTAAGATGTGGTAATTTAAAACTTGGGGAGTTGCATAAATTATAATTAGAACTGCTACTCTAGATCTAATTAAAAAGACAGAATATCATCTGCCACCCAGTTTCATACATATTTAAATATGAATCCCACACAGTCAAGGATAGAACATCCTGAGTGTCCCAAGGCAGTCTATGTATGACTTTAGCAGCACATACATGTATATACTCGAGCTCTAGCGTTGATGATGGGGAGCATGTGCCCCATAGTAAATCGCAGTAAGTAACTGTGAGGACTATACAAGTGAAATAGATACTTTCTATTGCACTCAAAGTAGGTCAAAAGCTTCATAAACTTTGTTAAATAACAAAACATGGATGCAACAGACAGTTTTTATTTTGAAAAAAAATATGGCATTGTTTACTATAAGCTCCACCTAAATACTAAATTCGATGCTAAAAATTGCATTGAAGCTACTAACAAAATTCAATTTAGTAGTGTCATCATATATACATATCAACTTGCTGACTTAGGTTTAGCGCGAGCTTCATTTCAAATCGTTTTCTTGTCGGTTAAGCGTCAATCAATTCAAAAGCTTCAACATCCCCCCCACCCCCTCCCCCCCAAAACTCCCCGGGCATTTGAACTTTTAAAGACTGGCTCGTTCAAATCCCCGTCCTCCGGGGCCAAAATTGTGCTCAAACACAATTTTTTGTAAGAAGCAAGATCAGTGACTGTAACTTTCTTGTAGACCTTTCCCTCGTAGCCATCTTTTTGCGAAAGTGAACTCTTTACCTTTTAACAGCTCCATACTAAGACATAAAACACGTGTATTCCGCTGGAAGGACTTTGCAGGTTCAGACAAATTGCCCACCCCACCCAGGAAAGGTTCAAGTTCCCCACCCTTTTGAGAGAACGACAGTCAAATGCCCGAGTGTTGCCTGGGGGGGGGGGGGAGGGGGGTTGTTGAAGCCTCGATTTGATCGACGCGTTATCCTGGAATAGACATTTTCTTATACTTTGGTTCTCACTTTCATCTCGGTGCGTTTTAGTGAGTAATGATAGCCCCTAAAAGAAAGCCAGTTAACCCCATCAGCACGAGACTCATGGGAGCCATTGAGGTACAATCCATTCAGATTGGAGTTATGGCAGTTTTGGTACCACCAGGCTCCCTTGTAGAGTTGGGAGCAGTGGCCGTTACCTCCGTCATTGTCTTGATCATTCGTAGAAAACCTCATATTGCTGAAATGAAATCAAATTTCATGTAAGCTTGTTTTCAACTTGTTTAGACACATAAAAAGCATTAGTTACTTATTTATTTATTCACGATATTTATACAGGCTGATCAAGTTCAGCTTTAAAGCTGGTTTGGATGGTAGCCTATACAAACTAATAACAAATAGGCCAGGCCTAACCCAATACCGGGAGCTTCGTTCCCTTCTCTTTGCGAAAAGTACTTAGGTTCTTTAACATCCCCTACTGACCAGTAAAGAGAAGATGCGGGAGATGGGGCCTACGGTTTATCGTCCTTTTTCAAGAAGCTTTGAACGTTTATCCGTTTGCGGGTGTTAAAGCAAAGGCGGCACATTCTTGGTAGTCTGGGTTATCGGATTACGTAATCAAGTCACGTGACTTATCAGATCGGAACCTTGAAAAACTGTTGAGATCTCAATCTTACTGAAGTCTCACATATTACTGGAGGTGTATGTTGATGTAGTTTGTTTGAGGCTCCCGAAAGTCTTTTGGTTTATCAATTTCTTGAATATATAAAGTTAGGTCCTTTCCGCACTAGCGAATAAGTTGTTTCCTGTCAACATCAACATTTTACAAGTGCAGATTGTTTGTCGCGACTTGAAAAATTTTGTTCGAGGCGGGCAAATCTTCAAATGCACCGCCGACAACATTTGTCCCGGGTAAAAACTGAACAAAATCGACTTAATAAACAAAACCGTGAGAAACTTGTCGATTATTTGTCGTAAAAGCTACGATCAGCGTGTAATTGAACTGAAAGCAGTATAGTAAGAAGGCAATAGTTATCTTTTGTTCCAAAACACGGGGATTGAAATTTTTGAAACGACTTGTACGAATCCTAGAAATTGGAGGTTTAATCCTTTGGAAAACTTGGCTGGCCAGTCTTATGAACACATCAGGCACTGACGGAATTTTGGACGGCTTTCAAATTTTTTTGATGGGGATGCAACAGACGAAGCAAACATTTTACATGACAAATTTGTCCTTTGATTTTTTCGGAACAATTTTAGTTATGCCCCTTTATGATTGTGATTGTGACGATTAAAAAATTAAACGAAGATGGAGACCAATAAAACATTAAACTTTCAAAATAAACATCAAAGCCATACGTTTTCCTTTGTTTTATCTGGAAATGTTTCTCTTTACACACAAAATTCAAACTAGATGTGATAAGCCGTTCATGATTATTTCCTTTCGAAATCAATTTCTAAAGCTACATCCCTATTCGAAACATGTTTCCCGCGGCTGGAAATGGATTCTGTCTCAGTCAACCTGAATTCCTTACTTACTTATGTACCGTCATAGAGTCACCAGCGGTGCCCTTGTATCCTCCAATCAAAAGCCGGTACTTATCAGCTTCGTCTGCCACACCAAAATCCGTGTACTCAGCATATGTGATGTTCCCTTCAAAGTCTTCCAGGTCAACTCTCAACATGACATGATCAGCGGCTGTTAAACGGTGAAGATTGTCGTTTCCAAGCCAGAACTCTCCGCTCAGATCTCCGAAGCCGTTTTTGTAGGATTGCCATTTAAGATAGAAGTCAACAGAGCCGTCCAAGCGTTTCTGAAAAACGGTCCAGCCTCCACCGTCTGTGATCATGTCACATAACACTTGGATTGGTTTGCCGCCATCTGGATTGATGGTGTATACGCCACTGGAATTGAAACCATCTTGAAATAATTGAGAGCAGCTTCTCGGTTCTATTAATTTGCGAGGAAATAAAGAACCTATTCGAAATCACTTCTTTATATGACAATTGAGGCTTTTTCTATACCTAAACAAAGCGAAATATACCTACCGCAAGGTTTTCCTGTGAAGCCATGCTTACACTGGCATCGAATGCTGTCATCTTGATAGTTGGGAACGCATATACTGTGATCACCACATCGGAAACTGTCTTCTTCACACGCGCTCTAGAGAAAAAAGTTGTGTCGAGTAACTTCCTAAACATCTGTAAGTCAAAGGAGTTTCTTTCTTTCGCACCCTGTTACGTGCAACAGAAAACCTTTGATAGGTTGGGAGATAAACAAAGTCTACGAGACCATACACAAGCCTCGTTCTTAGGGAAATAGAGACCTCGGGTATGAATTTACCACCATGATAATAATGATGATGACGATGATGATATCATAATCAATGGTTGTTTTTATTTTTATCATCAATGTCATAATCATTACTTTTATCAGTATCTTTTTATCATCATTGACGATGGTTATAGCCATGAGTGGGTCTCCTTACGCTCCGTCTAAGTAAACCAAGTCTTGCTACAGTATGCGACAATTTTATTACGAAGCGCAACAGAATACACATCCTTTCTTGTTGGATAGCAAAATGCGACTAGTTGACATGGAAGATTTACTTGAAAGAAAAGAAAGAATGAAGGCTTTATACATAAAACAAATCGAAACATTTTTCGCGAAAAATCTAGCCGTTTTCGTGAGTGGAGCCCCCTTCCCCTAACGTCAACAGCCGGAAAATTTCTATCAAGATTATTTACAGATCTTCTTAAGCAGATAAGGAGGTAAAAGAAGAAATGAAAGCTTAAATAGTTCAAAGTTAATCAAGATTTTAATTCTGATCCACAACAGAAGTCATTGTTGATGCACTAAACAGATTTAGCTTACCTTTATTCCCCTGTAAATGAAATCTTTATCCTCAATAAAGTTAGCAAATCCAGCAAATCGATCAGAGTCGCTTAGTTGACACTTGAATTTGTTTGAGTCGCCCTTTATGGTTCCAAAGTTGTAAGACTGACATCGCTCTTCATACACACACTCAAACTGACAGGAACTTTCCGAATCCACTTCTATATCTCTTATCAGGCTTCCGTTCAGCTTTTGTCTCTTTATCTTTTTGGCAAAGTTAACAGCTTTGAGATTTGGCCCTGGAATACGGTTTATGCCGTAGTCAACGGCATAAGCGGCGGCGCAAAGAAGAAATATGATGCTGAGATGCATCTTTAGTCTTCACTGTCAGAAAGAATATGATGAAAAAGAATAAATGTTTATTTCATTTCTACTTCCTAACTAGATAGGCAGGTGCTAGAAAATTGCGAGAATGAAAACAGTATAAGCCATACGATATGTTTTGTTAGGTGACCTTCAACATAGGCCTGTTGCTAAACAGGTTTTAAGTTTCCTTCCAACTGCATTAGGTTGCAGTGTTTTCCTTTTTTTCCTTTTTTTCCTTTTTTCTCACCGTGACTATTCTTCGCGAGGACTGATGGTTAAATCGTCTTTTTCTCTTACAGAGAGCATAAAGGAAAGGACTTGGTGAAAAGACGTTTTAATTTTCTTTAGTCATAGATACTTGCATTCTAGTATCTATAATTGATTAATTTTCAGCCTCTATGACTCTTTCCTCATCAAAATTTAATAGCATCTTTCAATTGTTTAAATAAGGATGACAATCTAATGGTTCGTGTTCAATTTCAGAACACCTGAGTCGGTGCGTACAACATAAATTGTCGAATGCTTTTAAGCAAGTTTCAAATTTCAGGCCTATTAAATTAGTCCATTGATTTTATAATTACGGGCAATTGTGTTCCAAAATTTCCCTGAGGCTTTTGATTGTTTCTTTCCCTTAGCCCTCGAGCAGTATGCTTAATTACAACATAGAATGATAAAAAATAAAGAGGAATATGAGCCATTTATCAGGAGAAAATATAAACCAAACGTTTTCGACACAAGGTTATCATCAGGGTAACTAAGCACCATCCGCCAAATTGATGATATTTTATATTCCCAAGTAATTCCCGATGAGAGGAGTTTCGTGACGAGTTTTTTAGGGAAGTGGCAGAGAGCACGTTTGAAAAGAAGTTGAGCTGAGTTTAGGTAATTTGTTGTACGTGTAAATTCATTTAGTGATGTTGTCAATGGTGTCCTCCACATTTACTTTTTTGAAAAGCGAGGATACGTCATTGACAAACACGTCGAATGATTTGGAACCTACATGCCACCCTCGAGGGAATCGTTCGCATTCTTTCAACTGGGGCATGATCTACAGGGAAAAGTCATTTTATCAGCCCAGAATCCTTGAAAGTCTCATGATGCAACTTTCGAAGCCTAGTTTTGCCCTGTAAATAGCTCATTATTCAACCTTAGCGAACTTAATGGACATAGATAAATATGTAGCTGACAATCTTCACAAATAAATTATATTTTCACTCTTGTTTTCTTGACTAATTAACTCTCTCAAGTTTCTTCCTCAAGTTGTATCATGTTGCAGACAAGTGATGCTTAATTGTTTGTCCCTCGTGGCAGAAATGAGGACACCAGCTGTTTATAATTTTTTTCTTAAGTTTAGTGTTATTTGCCAGTCACTCCTTTCACGACGGAAATTATTTTAAATCCCAACAAAGTGGATAAAAAACTCGTCAGGTCTAAGAGTGTTCATAGAACTAAAAGACAGAAAGAAATATTCAATAGACGACTCAGTCAGAAAAAATTAAAAGCTCAATTAAAGTCGTGAGTGCAAAATTTAGGCCTAGAAACTATTTTTCTTGGGGCTGTGCTTATAGTCTGCGATCAAACTTGAAGTCTGACGATCCTCTTCGCCAATTCGCTGGATCAGTTACTCACATGGGAAATGTTAAGGAGGAACTGTATGTTTCAGTGAAAATGGCGAATCGCGATTAATTTCCACAGCAACATAACAAACATAATCATAAACATAATATCGTCTATATGATTAGGATATAGTAGAAGCAGGAGATGGAATAAGCAAGTAGTGTGCACAATTAGATTCACGAGAAAAACCACTTCCGCGACCCTCTCTTCTCCGTGTCACCGACAAAAGAAAAAAAGATTACTGAATCTTTTGCCTGAATTCACGTCCTCGTAGAAGAACAGCGTTCATACACCACTAAGTCTCACGAAACTCTGTTCACATTCGGAGAAAAACGATTAGTCGCCCCATGAAAGGTAATCCAGGACAGTTTTAGATTCTGGATTCCACGTTGTGGATTCCGGATTCCAGGTGCTGGATTCCGGATTCTACCACTGCAGATTCCGGAATCTAAAACACCAAAGATTCCAGATTTTTGTCTCTGGTTTGCCCCTAATTTTCACATTTCGTTTTCTAGGAATGACTTCAATGGCGGATTTCGCTATTGAAGGACATGTTTGTGAATGCATGTTTGTCTATTTATATTTCCATAAAAACATTTGATAATTATGAAACTTGAAATTATGACATTTGAAATGTATAACAGCAAATTAAGGGATAAATTTTTGTTGTAGGAATACCTGTTGAGACTGTCCGTCTCTTAAGTCCAATGTCCATTCATTCCACATCTTTTAGCAACTCTGAAGAGGCCAGGCCGCATTTCTTTCATACAGGTTCCTAGAGGTTCTTCAAGTGATTTAACAGGAACAAAGAACTAATAGTTCAAATCATTGCATATCATTTTTAATTTCTAAATAACTGTTGGACTAAAAGGTTTTTCTGGTACAGCATAACATTGTTCCGACTTGGAAAAGATGGCCAATTTTTTTAAATATAAAATTGACTTAGAACTGCCAAGAAAACAGCTCGAAAATATTTCCCTATCATCTCAAATTACTTTTTAAACTTTACTTTTAAACAAAAACCATGGTATTGAGGCATAAATTTAAACTGGAATAAAATTTTAATAACACCCCGAGTAAATCGCGGACAGAAAAGCTTGTTTTCCTAGACGTAATTGGCGATGATGTTCGACGAGATTGCGCATTAAACAGTGTTAAACCAATTCAACTATACTTACACCTTTGAAAAATCGCGAAAGATCTTCATTTACACTAGTCATGCTGTGCGTTCGCTGCGTTCCAGCATTTAACGAGGCATAATACATTGTTGTTCAATGAGATGCAAACAATTGGCCAGGTATTCTCAAGTTGAAAAAGTGTGTGTTTAAGTGTGAATCACGATTCGGGCGAAATTTTGTGCCAAGTAAGCGATTTTCATGACCAGTGCCAGGTAGCATAATAAAATATTTAACAAGCAGAGTTTATTCAAGCCTCCAGCGTAACTGATCTCAAAACGACAAAAGGCCTAAAGCACTGCTAACAAGCGAGTCATGCTAAAAAGTATGCGTTTGTTGCGTTTCATCATTGAACGAGGCATAATACATTGTTGTTCCATGAGATGCAAACAATTGGCCGGGTATTCTCAAGTTTAGCAAAGCGTTTTTCGAGTCTTTCAACTTCTTTTAGGACCGACTCATGGTTCTCCGTCTTCGTCTTGACATTGCTTTGAAATAGTATAGACTAGTAAGCTGAAACGAAAAATTAATCAGGGAAGTTTACGAAAAATCCAGCAAACAAGCTTTAAAAAGGCAATTATTTAGACTTCATACTTCAACGAACTTCACAAATCTTACTTGTTTATCTTGTAAGTAAACGATGGCAGATTAATTCCCGAAGCGCTTTCTGAGTTTCCCGATCCCTCTCCTACTGCTTTCACGCTTACAAAACAGGAAATATCAAAAGGAGGAAGATACAGCTGTTTTGAAACGCCATTTGACGAAGGTAAATCTGCTTTTTGTTCGACACTTTACATATCAAAACAAAGGAAATTTGTTCCTCTTTTTGATTCTGGCGGTAAATTTTAAATTTGCGCCTGCGTAAAAGAGATATCGCCCGAGACCCTTCGCTCGGTCGTGTTTTGATCAAAAACGCCTTGTTAATTTCACGCAACCGCTCGGAGAAAAGGTAAAAATGACGAGGAAAAAACTTTATCTTCAAGTTAGAAAATTAGCGAAATAGAAAGCCACAATATTATAGTTTAATATTTCAGAGGTACATTGAGTGCTTTTTCCGTAGAGAATCCGCACGATGGTAAAACATTCGAAAATTACACTCGATTTGAGTGGGGTGTTGAAGTGGGCGTGGTCACTACATTCATGTTAAGACTATTTGTACCCCATGATTTTGATATGTTTTGTAAGTTTCGCTGGAGGTTAAGTTAGTTTAAAATGGAACAGAAAATCAATTGAATCATTACAATGTTACACTTACCATTCCCTCTCCGCCTTTTGCTTTTTCTTGTGCTTCAGCAAGTGGATTCTGGATTCCCTTTTTAGCGGGGTCCCGGATTCCAAAAGCTGGATTCTGGATTCCAGAGCCCAGTATTCCGAATTCCACAAACAAAAATTTCCTGGATTCCGGAATCCGGATTACCTTAAATGGGCGAAATTAGAAAAACTTGTATGTTCACAGATTCAACAAATCACTCGTAAGTTAAGATAGAATAAACCACAATAAGTTTAGGGCAAATAGAAGTATATCATAACTTTCGGCTGAACCGTCACTTGATGAATAAAACGATGTTAAAGGGTATGTCAGATTTCATGTAGAAGCTATAAGGCTGATCCGACCGGAGCTTTCCATGGTCTCAGTGCCACTAACCCAGTAAAGCACAGGGCAGGGTTACCCCCCCCCCCCCTTCTTCCCTTCTTCTTTGGAAAATTTCTTAAGGTCCTTCTGACAGTTTCCTGCGTCCATCCCTACCCCAGATGGAGAAAGTGCTCAAAGAGTAAATATAGAACTTCCCGACGAGGCTTGAATTGTGACCTCATGCTCCAAAGAAGGGACTTGTTGTTGTAGCGATTGTGCGGCATTTCTTAGGTGACAAATGAAGCACTCGCAACTTTACTTGCTTATTGTTACTTCCTGGTTACTTGGTACGATTGCATGGCTCATTTTCTGTGCGCCGCTACCTTACTGGTCAGCAGTACTCGGGATTTCGATCCTGGGACCAAGCTGTCAAAATAGCCCACGTGTAGCCGTACCCTCCCCCACAAGGTGAAACGGAAGCGAGGCCGGAACGTCTACGCAAACCTGACACTAATCGTGTTCTGTGACGTCACTCTAATCTAAGCAAACTAAAGTGGCACGTGCTGGCGTGTTACCGATATATACAACAACTTTGAAGTGAATTCATTCCCATTTTCGGGTAAATTTGCAATTCAGTGTCCGAGTTAAAATATATACTTTGCTCTAAGGATATAGGAAAAGATTATGAGCGATTTTTGGTACAGATTAAGAAAAGGACGATGTTCTATTAGCATCGCGCTTACGGAATTGCAACGTCCACGCGGTTTCTGCTTACATTTGTAAACAGTGCTACAGTCGTCGAAAAAAGTAGGATCATTTGCCGCAGAATCTCAAGGTTTTTACAGATTTCTTTAAGTGATAGTTACGCTGCAAGCGTGAAGAAAGAGCGACTCTTTTCTCAGTCGAAAGAATTGCTGCAAGAGACAACTAGCTTTAAGGAAGGTTATTATTGCATTTGTTTTTGTTTCAAGATTTCTGTCCAGAAATCGGTATGTCAGAAAACCCCTCCAGCACTGGATATGCACTACATTTTGAATACATGTACATTTGCTATAACTATAAATATTATCCTAAGCATTTTTGGACCATAAGATAAATTTTATTACATAAATTTAAAACTGTTTTGGTCTACCTTGAGGACAACAAAGAATGTGTTTCAAGGTGAAAATACTGTTTTATATTGAGGAGCTGACTAAAAAGGCTCATATTCCACGTGACTTTGTTCATGATGCTAGAAAAACTTGGGTATGCAATCTATTTTGTTCACTTCCACTAACAGAATGCCTACTGCTGGGCTACTTCCCTGATGTGTTTTGGGTGACAACAAAATTTTCATTACTTACTGATGGCTGAGTAACTCTTTTTCTTTACGGGTGGCATCTGGTGCATTGACTGTGATTGGTTTATTTGGTACATCACCAGAAGTGGGAACACTCATGGGGATATTATTACTATTGTAGAGTGGTTAAGTGTCTATATTTTGTGCTTAAGCATAGGACTGACTGAGGTCTATCTATAAAAGTGTTAAATATTATTAATTGTCAGTATCATAAATTAATAAGTGCTCTTTGGTGGTTAGAGGAGAGATTATGAAAATGCGAATCATCAATTTTCAAGATTGAGCTTGATTTTGTCAACCCAGTGACACTCAAGTGTTTTTTGTGCCTATGCATAAGTTGATGGATCTAACTTCCATGGCATTACCCCTTGCAATTATGCTAAGTTTGTTAGTGGTTACCGCCAGTTGACTGAACCTTTACCACATTTACCTAATCAGTCATATCCTTGATAAATACAGTCCATTTTGTCAGCCATAAGAAATTTTTAGTGATGGGTAAAATATTTTTAATATACACTCAATGTTTTTGAGAAATATCATAACAGAGATCATATGAAGGCAGGCTACTGTAAGTGATTTCTGTGGTCAAATACAGAATTTTTTTTAAACTCTTACCTCTGAGGAGAATATTAATTAAATAATACATTAAAGGTTGGAATAGTTGCTTGTTCTTTCATCTCATTCCATAACTGTATGCCAAAATTACAGACATCCGCTCACCTTCATTCTCAAGTTGACCATGTAAGCATCTGGTCTATACATTTCACAGGGGCCACCACTCAGTGTTTACACTTTCACTCCCAAGATATCATTAGTAATTCTCCCTACTGTCTGCCATATGGTTCTTCTGATGTTAGCTTGGGGAATTTGGTATTGGATCAACTAATAATCCCCATTATTCTCATCACTTGTCTGCTTCATATCATATTGATATTGTAAGGAGAACTCTGTCTTGGTCACTCATGGGAGTTAAAAGGATTAAAGATTTCAAAAGATTTGCTTAGAAATCTGTTCCAGCACATTCCAAGGGTTGAAAACCCAAACATGTGTTGTCTAGTGAAACTCTTTGGGCACGTAATAAACTTGCAATTGGGAAGAGTATTCCATTTCCTATGAACATAAATGATATGGGCAATGCTACCCTTAGACATGCCTTGCCTTGATGCATATGAAGGTTTTATGTTACAGCCTTAGGGTTGGCTTAAGGTTGGGGTTAGTTCATAACACAGGAGAGAGAGAGAGAGAGAGAGAGAGAGAGAGAGGGGGGGGTGTGTACACAACCATTTCACCCCTCTCTTTGCAAGGGAATCTACTTCTGTTTCAAAAATATTTAGAAAGATTCTAGTTTGTGAAGTCTCTCCATTTGAATCCAAGCAGTATGCTCTCTGATGACTCTTCAAATCTCTTCACAATTCTATTTCACTGTCATGCAGACAAGTAACAAGAACTATGCTGAGTATCAGCTAGGAAATATGGTCATAACAGGACACGGCACTTTGGGAAAAGACAACATATATGTATGGTTGTCATGTTTGATAAAAGCTCTCTGATTATTGAATAGAAAGGTAAAAAAATCAAAGAAATAATAGAACTTAGTTAAATATTGACAACTTTAATAACCATTGTTGTGAAAAAAATAAGCCAGGCACTGGGCAAATGCAAACAGGTAAAAAATGTCAGGGGTCTGCGTACATATTCTTTACAGTAACAAAGGAATACATCATTGTTCATTTCACATCCTCTCATGCCGGTTAAGGGTGTTTGGTCTTGTTTGGCTGCAGAGAAATAAAAAAAGCAAAACTAGATTTAATTGTTTGTATCAAATTTGACAATGGGAATTACATTTTTGTCTCAGAAAGTATAATTTACCAGCACTCCACTGAAGTCACTCAAAGGAGCGACTGAAAAGGAATTTCTCCTAACAAAATCACAACATTTTAAGGCAGAAACATGACGAGGGAAGGCCCAATTAATTGTTTGTATCAAATTTGATAACTGAAAATTACATTTAGGTCTCAAAAAGTATAATTTACCAGCACTCCACTGAAGTCACTCCAAGGAGTGACTGAAAAGGAATTTCTCCTAAAAAAATCATAACATTTTAAGGCAGAAACATGATGAGGGAGAGCCAAATAATGGGTGTAATCACCTATTAGTGGTTAACAATTTAATCACTTGGTTAACCTATCAATATTCTGTAGTAATATCAAAAGAAATGATTTACTACCTAAGCAATGCATTCACTCAGATTCCATGTTACTGAGTCTAGTCTTGCTGAGCTGCAAAGGAACAGAAAAGACAAAATGAGACAGAGGAATGGGAATTTGAGATGAATGGGCTACCCTGACGGCATAAAATTTTACTCTTCTTCAGAGTTATTTGTTCTGCATTATAAGGCTACAACAGATGAAACTAAATACAATGATGATGATGAGAAATATCACTAGCTCAACTTAAACATTTATATTGCAGTGAATATGTTCATTGCTTTACTTTGACAACCACTATATGTATAACCAATACATGCAAAAAAAAATTCATACCAGATGCCATCTTCAGCATCTCCTCAACACTATCTCCACACTGTTTCTTCCAACTGTACTTCTCACTGCAATGTTTCTGCAGTAAATCAGCCTCTTTAAGCTGTACTGTCCTAGCCATGTCCCTGACCTTCTTAATTGCCTTGGACCACTCACTGACATCCTCTGACTCCACAATGGATGACAAACCACTAATAACATGTGTCAAGGCTTCACCAAGTACTGATGCACCATGTACATATACTAAGATAGAGAGGCCAGATTACAACCCTGCAAGACCAAACATTCCAAATTCTTGTTAACCTGAGGGTATGATGGCAAGATCTGCCTCACAGAGCCACCTTTTCAACTCTTCTTCATTATTTGAAGGGCTTCAATTATGATCATCTGATGTTTAGGAACACCACATTCATGAAATTTCTCAACAAATCCCTTTTGTTTTCCTTCAGCAGCACTAACAAAAATCATCTCAAAGGATCCATCCTTCACCCTAGTGACTGCTTTAGCAACAATTTCAAGTCTCTCTTTGTGAAAATGCTGGGGTGGTCATGTCCTGTGACCATATAAGAAACTTTTCCTATCACAAGGGGTATGTATGACATCAGCAAAGTTACTGAGTATACCTGGAGTAGATTCAAAAACTCTTTTTTTCTGATGAGAGAGGGAAGCAGAAAGTTTGTCAGCCATCTTTGGTCCAAAAGCAACTGGAAGATCAGCCATTTCCATAATAGATTGAACACTGCTTCTCCCTTGGCATACATTTTTCCCCTTTCATTACATGAACCTTCAGGGACCAGGACAGAGACTTCCCCATGAGGGAATTTTTCCAGTTGTGCGGACAACTCTGATGTGAGGACAATGATTCCTTTCCCCACAAACTCCACCACCACCTCCAGTCAGTTGCCATGATGGTATCTCTGACTGGAGGAATATCTCCCATTGCATGGCAGCTGATTAATTATTTTGTTAGCACAACTCTTTCCTAAATGATCAGTTTAAAAAGAGGAACAAATTAATATTTTTTAAAACTAATAATAGCAAAGGTCACTGATTAGGGATCTCTCTCATTTTTCTACATGTACAAGCACTGTGTCTGCCATGTTTAGAACATTACATTTTATCATTTAA
Organism: Pocillopora damicornis; assembly: GCF_964200805.1. Taxonomy (NCBI): domain Eukaryota; kingdom Metazoa; phylum Cnidaria; class Anthozoa; order Scleractinia; family Pocilloporidae; genus Pocillopora; species Pocillopora damicornis. Next base: position 27,307,807 of record NC_142670.1, on the reverse strand, counting down.
AAGCTATAAATCATGCCATGATGTCACAGATACATGTATATTTTGGTAATATAGTGCATCGAAAGGTACTTGGCTGTTATCAATATTTACTACTTCCTCTAAAATGTGTTCTTTCAGATGTCTCAGATTAAAACATGGTTTCTGGCTTGCTACTTTTTTGGCATAACTTTTTACATCAAACTTCTTTAAGCCATCAGCACACACTAATTATGGTATGTATATATTTTAATTCTCTGCAATAAAAATCTGGCAATCTGTACCACCTTAATTCAATTATTTTCCATACATGCTAATCAAAAAGCGGTATAAAAGATTCATATTGAGTACTCAAAGCTGAACATAGTTGAATTGTTAGCTATATAAGATAATGCTTCACAATATGCAGTTTTCCTTTTATTCTACCTTGCATTTATGTATGTCTTTCTTCCCTTATGATAACAATATCATCTTTAATGTGACTATTAATTTAAATTATACTTAACATGCGGCCAACCCCAACTCATATCTACACATGACAGTGACCAACTTGAAAGCTCATTGGCTTCTTTGGCCACTGTAAACGATTAAATATTCTTTCTTCTAGTTAATTTCTGTTTGTTTTTTTTTCTATATCATTGTAAATCATGTTATGTTAAGTTATTTTTTTCTGTAAACAATGTGAAATAACAAGACTTGGAAACTTGGAAACTCTGCAACTACAGAGGGGAAATGTGTTTCAAAACTGATGACAAGTCAGCCTGAAAGATTTCTTTCGTGTTTGCATAATTATGTAAATGCACATATGTGACACTGTATGATTCAGAGGATTACAATGGTTTTAGTTATTTATTTACTGCATTGATTCGAGTTTAGGGCATGTGACTGAGTGTGTACCTTAAAGCACATGACTATCATCCACTTGAGTTCCATAGCTTAGGGCTCTTAAAAGCAACATGATTTATCACTTTTGGTTTTGTTTACCATCCCTTAAAATCACTCTGGTCATCTGACAGGATATACTGTTACACAAACCTGTTGGCCATTTATGGCTATCTGTTGCGGCAAGTTTTGAATATCTCAGACTTGTTTACACAATCATCACAAATCATTTGTTCTAGTGGTGGGTTAAATTTTATTATTCAACATGCTACTAACATCAAAGTCACTTCTCCACATGAACAAAGTAAGAAGTGTCTGCTTTAAATTCTTGAAACTTGTTCACGGCCAAATGTTTCAACTTTTTTTTTTCTCATCAGAAGTTGATAATTAAAAAACAGTAATACCAGCTTCGGTTTATTGACCTAGTAGTATACACTGACTGGGTAATGATTGCTCAATCTAACTTAATGTTCAGGTAACATGCTTGCTGCACACAAGGTTACTCACTAGGTTACACACTAGGTTACACACTAGTGTGCTGTGTCTGCTCACAGGCTAACTTTTGTATTTGAAGGTTATCACGCTTTGCCTGCTCATGCTTCATTGTTCAACGGTGCACTCTTAATTGTTTATAGGGTGTTACATGAAACAAAAGCATTTATAAGCTCATTAAAGTATGCTCTTAAGCATGCTTAACAACTGTGTTATATCCGGTTTCTCTTGTTTTTCAGGTGAAGCATGTTGTGAGCATGCTATCATCTTTATCCCTTAAATCATATAGAGGGCCACATATATTTAACAATCATGTACAGTGTAAGCACATTCTCAAATGAATCCATTTCAGCTCGTAACTGTAAAACATACATCTACATGTTAGTTACATATGGGTATAAAAATCAATTTTTTTTTATACAATCATGTATACCCCCAAAAAAGAGTTATCCTACTGCTGGGCTAGGGTGCAGAGGCGAAGAGTTAAGTGGACATTTGCCTACTTGATACTTTCTAATTTATGTTTTGTCTGTTTTAGACTGCATGAATATATTACATGTTTCCTAGTTTTCCAATAAATTGCTCATTACAGTATTCAGAAACTTTGATATTTTGCCTTAAAAGGGTGGAAATATGCAATGAATGGAAAAATTAAGTAACTAACCAACTTACCTCCTCCATGGCTCTGGACAGTATCTGCTGAAATGCAATCAAACCAAACTTAGTTGTCACTTTGCTATGCTTCAATCAAACTTTATACACCTCTTCATCACAGAGAAATAGGAAGCCATTTTGCTTTCGCCACAGTGGTAAATAGTATTTTAATCACATGCAAACTGGCCAATCAGCATGTGAGAAAAGCACTTAGTCTACTTATTTGACGTGGAGTGAGTTACATGCACAGTTACGCTGTACCCTGAAACTCTTACTATACTTCAGGAAAATATGAGATGCAGCTTCTCTTTCACGGCCCGAAAAATAATGTTTGTAAACATTATTGAAAATCTTTCAAGAATTCTCTAAATCATAAGTCACTGATAACAATACGTTGTGGGATAGTTCGTTCAAGATTCCGAGGTCTTGCTTGAGAACTTCAAGTCCACCGTCGAAAACGGTATCTTATGGAACAGCAAGAATTTAAGCTTTAATACTGCCAGGATCTCACTTCAATTTTGCTACGAAAATAAATCTCAAAATAATACAAAAAGAATATTCCACAATAGAGCAGATGATCGTGAAAGATAATGGCGGAAAAGCGATTGCGTGACAATCAGTAAGGTAGACGTATCAGACTTAAAAAAAAGTTTAAATTCTCCGTCTGCAGTCTGCACTTTGTACTGACCTGAGCTGTTCCGATGATAACATGATACATCCGACGTCGTTTAGGACTGCACTCCTCCTTGCTCATATTTCCAAACTCATCCGATTGATCTATCTTTACATGTGGCTCTCAAACACATCCCTTTATCACTGTGATTAGTTGCCCTTCTTCGATCTGTGGTTCAGCTGTCCGTTCAACCGAAGTTTGCAAATCTTCTACAGTTTGATATTCCAGTCCAAGTCAAATCTAGTTTGCTTCGGCAAGCACTTCCATTCAGAGCCTTTTTCTACCCTCGATCCCAGGCAAGTTAGGCTCCAAGCTTCCAAAAGTTTCACTGAGCTAACACTTGTAACCTACTACCGTACCTCTCGCGTAGACGTTAACTGCGCAGACAAATTTCATACGCTCAGACGCAGGGTAGTCAGACGCGTATATACGATTTTTTTGCGCTCACGGTCGAAAAAATGCGTGATTCATGTGCCTTTGTTATTCGGTGCTACAATTTTCCCATGTATTTCGTTGTTGTGTGAAAAAAAAGGACTTTTAGGTTTGAAAAAGCGGCGAGTAGACAATGGAAAATTTACATAATGAAAAAAAGCAATCATGTTACACTCACGCATGTTACTCTTCGCGAAATGTTCTGAATAACGAGCAGTAGCAGTAGATTTGCTTGATTTGAGTTGTTGATGAATCGGCTGGGAAGGAAAATGTCACTTACCCAAGGCATCCAAACACGAGTTTCATTGAGCGAGTAACGAAACATATACTCACTAATATCCTTCTCAATTTATTCACTGCAATCAGCGCTCCCTAAGATGTTTACGCTGCGGAATGTGAACAATGTGGTGTTTATATCGCAGGTGATGATTTCTTCGAAACTTTTGACCTACCTCGATCATCTTCGGTGAGGATTAGAAAGAAAATGTGCTTTTTAAAGAATGAGAATTGTGTTCTGTTTTATTCATTGCAAACGGAGCCCGCTTCAGTGTTTACATACCAGACAGTTTCATTTCGCATCGCTCGTGATGTTTTGCTTGATTGCGGAGCGCATCATATTTTAATAATAATAGGTCAAGTCATGGTAAATCGCAATGTCAAAGACGAAAATTCGTCTAAAAACCGAAAACGCTTCGACATACTACCGTTCATTATCATATTTTGCAAGCGTCTGTCAGTAATGTCAACATCTTTCAACACAGACTCTAAAATTTGACATCAACCCAAATATTTCATTTACATAACTAAGCTTAATTTACAGTATACAATCAAACAAAATAAAATGTTAACGATAAAAACTTTGAAAACAAACAGAGGTATTTCAGTATGTTAATTTACGCGTGCCTGTTCGGCAATCTTTCTATTACGTATCCGTCTATAGCTTTACGGCAATCATCCCCGTTCTTGTTGCGTTAACGTTAACGGAAAAAATCTAAAGATTACCTCTCTTATCCTTTCCATTTTAAGTGGATCAAGCGGAAGTTTAATTCCAACCCCCCTAACATTTTGTCCATCCAATTCGAGCGGCAAAAAGAAATGACGTACAAGATGAACCGCAATTTTTTTTCCCAATGTCGACCACGACCGTATAAAAGGAGGGTATCATCACGAGTTTCCACTTCTAACTGCGTTGAGTTCGTTGACTCATCCAAAGATGTAGTGCATGCTGGAAGTTCTTGTTGATCCACGACCTCATGGCTTTCAACAGGGGGTGTGGCTGATTCGTTTGTACCACTAAGCACTCAAATTAGCGCGTCGAACCGCTCGTTCAAAGCTGTTTGTTGTTCAGAAATACGCTGAAGCCATGGGACTATTTCTGAGTGGCCATCCGGGTGGGTCTTCGTGAAGAGGTTTCGTGGCAAGGAGCGGAACGGACTAAGCTTGTGTGCTGGTGACAATGTTGGCGGTAGTGGCGACAGAGCTGGCGCTAGTGGAATAGTGATGATGGAAGTGGAACCGGTGGTAGTGGTGACAGTGATGACGGAAGTGGTGTCCGTGGCAAAGGTGCTGGGATGGTGCTCTGGATGACAGGGGTGTTGACATTTGTGGTGGCAAAACAGGTTAGGAGGCGCGTAAAGAGAAACAACGGTGGCCTATAAAATAGGTAAAGGCGAATTCCGAGCGAAAGCGAGAGAGTAAGAAAAAATCGTTTCATACAAATTATTTAGCAACGGAACAGATTGTTAACGACAGTTCACACTCTATTCATCCGATGTAACGAAAACGTGAACTAAATAAATACTTTGAGAGAAAAAGTTTCGACTTCGGAAAAAAATTTCTTTAATCTGAGTTAAGCACGCGTTTTTTAGGCATGTAAATGTAAAGCTCTTATTTGATTTTGGCACTCACGTTTAATTGTTATAATGCTAATTAGTTAACAGAGGCGGGCCAGTTCATTAACGATAGTTCACACTCTATTGATCAATTGTAACGCAAAAGTGAGCTAAAGAAAATGCTTTAAGAGAGAAGTTTCTTCGACTCCCGCTTACAGAGTGGAACGAGCCGTGAAAGATTGGTTCCTAACCCCGACTCTCTCGGCATTCGCTTTGCTGAAAGGCAGACCAGTCGTCAAGTTGTGACTGCTGGTGAAATCGCTTTCAGAAATACAGCCGAAGAGCAGCTTTGCTAAGATTAAAATTCGTGTTAATGGAACGGAGGATGCGAAAGACGTATTAATAGCTTATCAAAGGGCGTTTAATTATAAGTGGTTTCATGCTTTAAGTACTGCAAATCAAATCAATTATTTTAATTAAAGGTGCTCTTTTACTTAGTGATAAACATAGCTACTTTCCTACTCAATCGTTCAGAAAAGTTTAAAACAACGGCTTCTCAACTGAACTGCTTTGTATGATAACAACTGAGATCGGTCACTAAAGGTAAATTCCTGGGTGACGTAAATAAAATTGCTTTTGTCAGTCACAAATCATATCATTCTCCTGCATAAATTTGAAGACATTACGCCGGCCACGTGTCGTGCGACATTGCCTCCACCGACGCTAAACAAAAATGGCGTCCGTCGAGACAATCTCCGCTTCTGGAGAAATTTCTCCTCGTTTACAAAAGCTTCTTCGAGGAGTGTCCGATGAACTCAGCCCCGAAGAACTAAGGCATGCTGTATCGTCCATAAAAACTAATTTTAGGGGCAAGTTTGAGGATCAAGGAGAACAAGATTTGTACTCATGCCTCCAATTATTTGCTCAGCAGGGTCTTGTATCGGAGGACAATCTGACTTTGTTGGAGGGGTTTCTAAGCCCGAAAACGTCCAAGAAAAAGTCGCTAAAGGAAAAAATTCAACAATTTAAGGAAAACCGCCAACAAGAGGTCAGTCCTGGAAAGGGAGAATCAGGTTTGACCGGCAGGGAACGTGACCTAAAGGAAGTTATGGCAACGTTGACAACGGGGAGTTCGTGTGTTGTCAATTTGCATGGAATTAGTGGTGTAGGCAAGACGAAATTGGCCATGGAAACCATTTCGAAGTGGCCAGGGAGGAAATTCAAGGCTGATTTTAGAGACATCACAGAGATGGAAGACGTTCATTTTCACGTTTTAAACGCTTTAGCACCAGACAAAACGATCATAAGCTTCCAAGCAAATCCAGTGGTTGAATTAATGCAACAGTTAAGGCAGGCAGAGCAACACAGTGACATTTTGCTGCTCCTTGATAACGTCGATAAATTTGCAGGAGGAGATGATGAAGCTTCCACCTCCCGTAATGCCAATTTTGTGACGTTTCTGCAAGAACTTCTAGGTCCAAAGGATTATCCGGGGAAATCGAAATTGAAGATTTTGTTGACATCAAGATCAACACTTAGTCACGCAAAGTTGGCCAACGTTGACAATTACGAAGTTATGGCCTTAGAGAAAGCTTCATCAAGTGCTCTATTCCAAAGTCAGAGAATTGGCAGCGTTCGAGAGGATCAGATAGAGAAACTACTGCAGATATGCCGAGGGAATCCCCTTATAATAAAAGGAATGGCAGCAATATTGAGGCAACAAATAGCAGATGACACCAAGATTCTGGAAACGATTGAGCAGCCACTAACAGCCGAGCCACAAGAATCGGGAATACCACCAGCAGAGGAGAGTGGAGAGAGAGACGTATTCGACTCTGAAAAGGAAGGCATTGATAAAGAGCAAGAAAGCTGTTTGAGAAAAATGTTTTTCTTCTTGCCAAGTAAACAGTTAAAAGATTCTGCCATTTCGATGTCACTGTTCTGTCGCTCTTTCTCTGTCGAAGCAGCAGCCGAAGTCCTTGAAGTGGACTCGTCAGAAGCTGTTATACAACTAGAAGGTCTCAGGAATAGTGAAGTGCTAACGGTAGACCCTGACGTGAAAGAACTCACATATGACATCCACCCTTTGGTGCGAACATTTCTGAGAAGCATCGGTAGTAACCAAAAGAAGTTCGTCAAAGTTTACGATAAGGCAAAAGCCAGGTTTTGTAAATATTTCATGTCCAAAATGGTAGACATTTCCAAGCTTTTGGACAAAGACTACATGAATGCCTTCGATAATTTTGATCTTGACAAACCAAACTTTGAACTTACTTTGGATATTTCTTTCAAGTCAGACCATCTTCTTATCCCAAAAGAGCATCGTGGAAGTGTTATGATCTTTTATCTCTTCGAGGCCATGCTTGACGTAAAAGCAAGGAAGAAAATTTTTAATTGCTGGGCCGAAAAGGTCAAGGAAGATGGAAAGGAAGGTAGAGTTTTATTACTTCCTAGCAAAAAGTCTTAGTTTACGTAGGGAGTTTTTTCTGGATACTTCGGTAGTATAACTTAGCCATCGACTCGATGGAAAAACTAACAAAACAAAATTAACTAAATTCGACTGACAATGACAGTTTACTTGACTCTGGTGGTTACTTTAGCTCAGGTTGTCGAAACTTCAGTCACCACTTCCGACAGCAGTCCTTCTCAGGACTTCACTCACCCAGGCGATCAGATCACACAATCAAAGCTATTGAGTGTAATCTGACCCTTCCGGTAAGGAGCTTACCGCCTTATTATTTTGTTCGAATCTGTTCAAACGCCCAAAGATCTTTCGCGATGAAGTTATACAGGGTATTTGCACTAAGATTCGGTATACTTTTTCTCAGTTTTGTTGACCAGGCCCAATAAGGTCGTTTGTCGCAATTTACGCATTTTTTTTTTTAATCTCGTAGAGGGTAACTTCCTGAATTGGTTCAGGGTTTGAAGAGGCAGATGCATCCCTACCCAAACTTTCTCTAAACATTCCTGAAGTTAACTCTCATTGACCTTCTAAGAAGAGATAAAAACGCTCTCTGGTTAAGAATGTGCATAAAACTAAGAGGGAGAGAAAACTTGTTTTCCTTGTCTTTTTAGGTTCCTTGCTTCGAGCAGAACTAAAATGCCACGAAACATTGATGGTTCTTAAACTTGAGGGATGGCAGAGAGCATTGACAGTCGCGAGGAGAGCGAAAGAGTTACTTAGCAAAGTGCAGAAGGAAATTAAGAGCAAAGAATCCTTTAGGTTGACCAAGAGTTCCTACCTGTTCTCTAAGGGTGAAGTTTATTACAGAGCTGGGAATATGGCCAAATCACTGAGGATTTTGCACAAGGCGCTGAAGATAATGGAAAATGTACTTCACAGCCACACAAGCACTTCAAGGTGCTTAAACGCCATTGGAAACTGCCACAACAAGCTAGGAGAACATGACGAGGCCATAAAGTACTACATGAGAGCATACGATATGAGACAACAGCTTTCTGGCTCAATGAAACATTTTGACATGCCTCTCTTCAAAGGACAGATCGGGACGGTTTATGAAGGAAAGAAACAATTTGAAAAGGCAATCGAATTCTACAAAGAGGCCATAGAGCTCGCTAAGGAGCTAAAAATCCCGGGCATGCTGAACACTGCTCTGTTCAATCGAAACATTGCTAACGCGTACTGTTGGTTGCAAAACTTTGAAGACGCTTACCAACCTGCAAAGAACGCTTACGAGATCCGGAAGGTCATTTTGGGAAGGCACCCTGACACTGCTCGAAGTGCTTTCCAAATTGCGGAGATTTGTCGAGACTTGGAGGACTCTGACGAAGCGAAAAAGTTTTATGAGGAAGCATGGAAGATTGAGAAGTCTCTGGGCCAAGGAAACCACAGCGAGGTCATGGTCAGCATCGTTGAGGGGTACGAAGCGATTCTTCGCAAAGGAGAGAGAAAAGATCAGTTTCGACAAGAAGCATTCCACTTTTTTCTTCGTCACTGGGACGAAGAAAGAGCCTTCGAAGGGTTTGAATTTTCACTCGCCAACAAGAGAATTATTGATTCATTAAAAAAAAGGCTTGGTGAATTTGGCGACCGTCAAACACAGGAGAGATACCAAAAAGAAGCTCTATGGTTTTATGAAGGCGCTTGGAATTCACCGGACACGAGAAAGTTACCAGACACCAAGAGAGAGGAAATTCTGCAAACTCTCTGCGAGCTCTGTGCACAGCTTTCCGAGAAAAGTAAGGGCGAAAAGTACAGTAACGAAGCCTTTCGATTTTATGAAGAGAAATGGAAAAGAAAGAAGGAAGGAATGTCAGAGCACGACAGAATCGACATTCTCACCAACCTTGTAGAAATGGCTACATCACAGACGAAAGAGAGGAAGAAACAGAAGTATGAGAGTTTGTTAAAGGTATGACAAAGCTCTTTAACCTATTAATGGCTGACATCAACTTGAATGGGGTCTAGTTAAGAGAAAGATGTTTTCCGTCTTGTCACGAGCGTGGGACAAAGAAAAAATTCCTCATGAGGAATCGAACCTCAAACCTTCGGATTCTGCGCCCCGGTGCTCTACCACTGAGGCACAGAGACTCTAATGTGAGCGAGGTCTATTACGAAGTTCTTAAGGGTTTTATTTTAGTATACATAATAGTACAATCGCTAACTTTCATTAGTTTTTCACTCTCTAATTGGTTGAACCGAGCAATCTCGCGAAATCTACCCAGCTAGTCTCCTTGTGGAACAAATGCATCTTAGACTTACCAAAAGTGTTATCCTTACATTGTCCAAGCATGCTACATTATCCTTGGTGGCTCAACACATTTTGCTTTTTATTAGCCCATTTACGTTACTTAGATTCGGATTAATGGCGATTCTCTGAACTTTTTTCCGTTTAAATGCTCACTCAGGGAGCCAAACAGAGCGGAACTTTGATGGGAACCGTGAAAGGATTCCTTTCTCATGGAGCAAAAGGTATTTGATGAGGGAATACTTTGACCATAAGTCGCGCATATATTAAATAACGAAAGACAAAGGCGGTGTCTTGAAGACAATAGTTAAAAACGCCCGCAATTACACTTATAAAAAACGTGGTTAAAAAGGATTTTTTATATAAGCCTAGTTGCAGGCTTTCTTTTTACTAATATGTCCGAGAGAACGCGAGTGTCTTTCGTTATTTATGAGCATGGTTGATGTTTTGTAAGGTTCGTCTTTCCACGGGGCGTAGGCGAACGATGCTTTATTGTAATTGTTTTGAAAAATGCAGGATTTGCTTTTCACTGGTGAATCCTTTTCAAGTAAAAAAACTTTGTTATTTAAGAAGCTGAACAGCTGCTCAATGAGGACGATGACGGTGACAACGAAGTTGACATTCCTTCCGATGATGATGATGATGATCACGATAGTTCCGATGGTAGCGAAGAGATTCCAGAGGCTAGTCAGCAAGTGCAACAACTAGCAATTCAAGAAGAAGATGACGAAGAGTTAAAAAGTGAGCAGGAACAAGATCCAGATAGGATAAAGATACACGAGTAAGTGGAGATGAATGAGTCGCTTGCGTTTGCGCAATGATTTCTGGAATCGCCACGGGGCAAACATTGCAAGTTGTTGTAAGGAAATTTATGGCCGAAGGTTGTTTCGACGTCCAAAAAAGATCCATTCTGGAGAGAGATCGATGCTTTTTCGCTGCATATTTATCATGAATGGATTAGATGACGTCAATGGAACTGTTTGTGTTTTTCAGAATTACCACGAGATCATATGTTATGAAATATACTGATGAACCTCTCTTCTTACCTAAGGCCTATTAAAAGGACACACAAGCAAGTTAAAATACGTTACAGTGTTATTTACAAAACAACACGCGCACACTCTGAAAGAATTCTTACAGTTACGCATTTAACTAGCCCTCCTTTCTGCAAATTTGTTTCCATAATTAATGATTTTACGCTGTTATGGACCACAAAGCACAACTGTTTAGAGCGACAAACTCAACATTGCCTTGCGATCATCAAAATCAACTGGACAAACCCAGCGTGATGTATTGCGTGACGTGTTATGCTCACATGGCCTGTTTCGCGGGTTGCAAAAAGTAATAACTTTAATAACTGACTGAAAAAAAATTAACCAAAAAGGTCTAGAACAGTTATTAGATTTAGTTTTGAGGTTAAGTGTCATTATCTGAGCAAGTTTCTTACTTGCAATTTTAATTCCCTTGTCATTGCTTACTCCACTTGCACAAAAATGCTCTGAAAATGCTGAGTGATTAATTTTCCTTTGTATTTCAGAGGAAAAATCGGAGGTAAGGAAGACACATGGCACATAAGGGAAGCGGGTGCCTCTATCCAACTTTGCAGTGAGGCTATCCAACATCCCTTGCCATTTACATGTAGATGCTTACTGTGGAACCCCAGAATCCTCTCCCCACCCATTGCTAATGATGAGATATTGGTTAGTAGTGTTATTGAACTATCTCATGATGGCCCACCAGATCTGGAGTACAAGGAAAGTGTTGAAGGAACAAGATTGATAGTAGCTTTGTTGCACAGTGCCCCAAATTTGGAGGGGTATGAGGTGGTTATCAAGCAACTGATTGACCAAGAGAACAATGAATGGAAGGAATTGAAGACAGAGAATACTTGGCATGGATCAGGTACCATTATGTTGTTATGAAATGCAAGTGTGAACAACTTATTGAATTATATTCTCAGGCTCCCTTTTCACTGGTACCAATGTCAGTATCTGAGTAATTGTACACCTCCCCTCTCCTGACCCAAAATTAACCCGAGCTTGTAACCTAAACTTAGCAGTTGACTATTATTGGCTTAGGGGAGGAGTAGGTGTGCACTGATTCAGATACTGATGTTGATCTCTGCAATGCATGACCTCCGAACTACACTCCAACAGAGTTTTTATTTTTTTTATTTTACCTGTAGTTGCATCCAAGCAGTACGCGTAATTATGGCATAGATATTACAAGAAGTCTACAATGCATTTTAATCATTATAATATAAATTTATCTTAATCACCATGTTGTTGCAGAATTAATTCTTTGAAGCAAAAGAATTAAAGACTTGAAGACTTCAAAACACGGCTAAAGGAAGCAATTTCAACCATTATTTTTATTTTCACGCAGAAACTTCAACAGTTCCCCAGTGGCTTTTCCCATTTGCACAAGCTGTTTGTACAAAATCAGCAGTTTCTTCATTTGCTGCAATCTGGCGTCCTAAGTCTTTCACCTTTTCAAGAGGTACTGCAGGAGGCCCGGAATTGACCTGTATTGTGCCTGACCTTCCTGATGTCAGTGTCCAAATTCCTCAGAGTTGTGTTCCTGTTTATCAAGATTTCTGTGTGACAATCAAGGTGCATGGAACTATAAAATTATATACATGCATGAGTCCTGCAACTTTTTCATTTTCCAGTTTTGAAAGTCATAGGATTGGCGTGAGGGGATTGTCAAAAGCAAGGAGATAAAACAAAGGTGTTGCAATAGTAAAACCTGTACCCTCAGTTACTTGCCATACACTCCATGAACTTGGTGGCAATATTGATGGAAAGAGAGATATTAATTAACAACTTTAAGGTAAATACAGGACAGTTGTGCATGTGCTTTCATGTTTGTGAAGATACATGTAGTAATGTTCTAATCACTAGTTTTGGTAACTTCAAATTATTTGTGGTACTACTGTCCCAAAATGTAGTCATGAATCCTGGCAATTCCCTTTTTAAAAACTAGGTTTTGGAGAACTCATTCTAAGCAACAAACAGAACATTTGTTTTTGTTTTGCTTAGACATAAATGTCAAATTGAAATCATTCCTGTCAGGTAAATTGGTTTTGCGCTTTGTATTAGTTTGCAATTAATGCAGTTAGTGGATGAAGTTAAGCATGATATCATGATGAATTAGCAAAACCAAGGTCTGAGTTATCCGTGGGAGCCAAAGATAGCACAGACATAGGGTTTGATGAGTTATGATATCATGCAAAAACTAAATTAAATTATTTTTTTATTATACATCTTTTAAACAAACTGCTAAGGAAGACACTTCTCTCTAAATTTACAAAAGTTTAAGAATACTTCACAGACAGTCAGGGCTTGGAAACTAGGCAGAGGTTGAAATCGACATGATACCTGCAATATCTGCTGCAGATATCGGGTTATTATAATGATAACTTCACACTTAATTGTATATTGATTGAGTGCTCCTGACCAATCAGAATTTTTATGGTAAGTCCAATATATACATTTTTTCATAACAATGCTTATATTGCTACATAAAACTTTGAGAGGACATTTACATTGTGTACTATAGTTTTAGGTAGTTTTGAAATTTCATCCTGAAATTCACTTTTCACAATGTAAAGCAAATGAACTTTATGCTGGGAGTAGTTGAATATGTCCAACATAACTTGTTTTGCTTTTAAATCCAGGTACAAGAATTCCCAAGCAGTGAGCTAAAAGGAGAGGGAGGACTTGTTGGTCCAGTTCTTTACATTTCAAGCTCTCAAAATGTTACTCTCATCGCGCCTGTAACAATAAGGATTCCTCTTACCCTCCGTAGAGGAAAGCAAGAGCCAGCAGAGTTATGTCCTGGTGAACTGAGGATATTACACTGTAAGTCTCTAGTTGAACCACATGACTGGAAAGACATTACAGATCAATTGGATGAACCGCCACGTCTTCTAAATGGGAAAGCGCAATTCAAAGTTAGACATTTCTCTGGGTAAGTATTTATTGTCGGCTTTATTTAAAAAAAATACGCAAGACTTAGAGGAAATTTAACAGTATTTTAGTGTACAGTCATACATGCATGTATTTCTTTTAGTTCAATATAGATTCAATAAATAAAATGATTACTCGAGTACGTAGACTCAAGATTAGTGTGCAATGGCTAATAATCATTTCCGTTGGGTTGCTTGAGCTGTATTTGGTTTTACTTTTCTTTTTTGGCAGATTCCGTCCAATCAAGTTGATCAGATCACTTTTACAATCTGCTTCAGGCCTCACAGAGTTTTTAGGGAAACTTTGCAGTAGGTCTAGGCCTCAGCATGCCCGATTTTTTACGTGCTTGTGTGAGACCGGTGTTCGTGATCATTTTGGACTCAAACTTTTTTGCTACCCTCAAAGACTGTATTATGATGTAAAACGGCAAATATCAGAGTGTGTCGTGCCCTACAAAGACGAAGGCAGCTCTTCTAAACCAGTCTATGGAGAGGAGAAAATTGTGGTGTCTCTTTCCGAGGCAATCATACCCCAGGGCACAGACCAGAAAAATGCCTTACAATTTGTGAGGTATTATATAATATAATTTATTTTTGGCCCATCAAGCACATATGATTCATTTGAATACTTCTAAATACGTTCATGCTAGTTTTACATAGAAATGATGTATTCATTCCATTGTAAAATTGTACATTGTTCAATTGTCAGTTAACCATTTTTCACCATGGCTTTTCTAGGTTTCTTATCAATCAATAGAGCCATAGAGGTATACATGTTGGTTTTGTTTGGACTTAATTGTCTTCAAATGCTCGATTTTAAATATTCAGTAGGCCTCTCGTCAAATTTGCTGTCATTTTCGATTGTAAGAAAATATTTCAAAACGTGCGCTATTCTAGACGAAGACTCGACTGGTGTACATTGGGTTTACCTCATTTAAATTCATTTATTTTTTAATAGCTTCCACGAAAACGAAGTTTATTACACAGCTGGTGAAGTTTGCCTAAGAAGTGAGAGTGTTCCAGTAGTGAAGTTTTGCGACCAAAATCAGGAACTTTTGTGCAACATTATCATGGTGTTAGCGTCTCAAGTAAGTGACATCTTGCGGTTTGTGGTTTTGCTAATTAAATGCACTTTTAGCCCAGAGCTAATATAGTATTGATGCCAACCTTATTATAGTAGATGACAATGAATTAAAAGGATTAGCAATGCTTTAACCACAGGCAGCCCAAGCTCCAGTTGTGAGATGATCATCTTGCGAAATAAGAGTCATGGCGAAAATTTTAGTTTGTATGGGAATAATTACGACCGCTCTTTGGAAGTAAAAATGCAGTCAAATTCTCAACAAAAATATTTCACCTTACTTCCAAAGTGCATTGCCTGTTGTCAGACCACTTACTAAGATGAAAAGAAGCCATTTTAGCAAGTTCTTTATTTCTAGGTTTCCTTCTCCTAGAAGTTGTAAACCTTTTTCCGAGTAAGATAATGAGGTCATTTAAGGCGGCACGAAACTTATTAAGGACGAATCACTAGAAAAAAAACACTGAAGAATGTCGAATAGGTAAAGAAATATCCTGCCCACAGGAAACAGTAAATGAACATGCAGGGCCTTGCAAATTTTTTATTTTGTGTATTACTTTTATTTTTTAGTTGCTTTAAAGTCGCTTTCTATGCCTCGGCCTTTTTTCTTAATTATTTTTCCTTTTTCTTATTAATTAGTAATTTTTTGTATTTCCTCATTTCTATTCACCTCATACTCACCCGTAATATTGTAAGTTTTCCCTCCTCCATTTAGGTTTCTATTCCTGTCACCTCTGACTTTGAAGAAGGAAGTGGTAAGATATTGTTTTTGTTGTAGGTTTCGTTGTTGTTCGAATAAATACAATTTACTAGACCAGTCATCTTGTTCTAAAATATGTAAATTCAGAAACATAGGCTCTATGGGTTTTGAAAATGTAGCATTTAGTGACAAAGCACGTGTTCTCAACGGAAAGTCATAATAACCTGCCTTACTTCATGTGTCAATAAATCGAGCCGTGCCCCCCTTACGC
Source organism: Pocillopora damicornis (assembly GCF_964200805.1). Lineage (NCBI taxonomy): Eukaryota > Metazoa > Cnidaria > Anthozoa > Scleractinia > Pocilloporidae > Pocillopora > Pocillopora damicornis. The sequence continues at coordinate 27,292,138 of NC_142670.1, read as the reverse complement.
TCAACAGTGATGGCTTATTGTCTCTGTTTTATATCAGTAAACTCAATGCAGACCACGGTGCGTGCGTCCCTCCTTGCAGGGAATTTGATGCTGAAAACGAATAAAGCACCAAATAGCTCGGGAAAGATATAGATAAGTGTAATTCTCCAAAAAATTATTCTGTCGGCTATATCGTTAAAATGATGGCCTTATTACTTTTCGAATGAAACCTTGAATCAAATATGTTTCCATACAACGACCCCCTTCGTCAAATTTGTCAATGCTCATTGTTACTTATGGGAGAAATCGTCAAAACTTACTACTTTAATTTGTGAACGCTGAGTCTTACCCGGATGATCACAGTCGAGGATCACCACATCAAAGTTTCCGAACCATATGTGCCACAAGATTTGCATTAGTTCCCAACCCAGCCATCTCATTAACCCCATTATTATGCAGGTATTTCCTCCCAAAGTGTGAAACATTCAGTTGTAAAGCGTCCAAATTCAGAATCATCGTCATGCAGCCCTGTTGCAGCTCCTAGGAAGAGGATACGCCAATCTGCAGGTGGTACCGAGATTGAAAATGCGCGATGGATTTTCCTTTTTAATTGTATTTTTTTCAAGTCTGCATGTTGTTACGCGTTTATTTATGGTAAAATTTGTTTATGCAGAAAGACTGGCATTATATTTATTAGAAATCCTCTTTACCCACTTATATAGGAGAATAAAAATTAATGAATTAAAACTGAGTGAGCTCAATCCAACACCCGTGTATCTTGAACAACTATAACCTACTCTAGCATTAACGGCTGGAGAATATAGCTAGGAGACGTCAATGACCTCCATTTTCAAGATGCTTGTTGGACCATACGCAAAATAAGAGGTCAGAAATAGATAATGAGTCTGGAAAACTTTCTAAGCGTTTTTTTTTTCGGTTTATGTATGGGTTGGGAAAATGGTTCCCTGCCGCTGCAAATGTCCCCTCGCTCAAGCTTGACAATCTCTAGGGCAGACGATTCGGTATTGAATAATGCCAAAAAATGAGAAGTCGCCTTTCGCCACAACTGTTCGCTATTCGCTCAAAGACATACTTGTCAGAGCGAAGCTTTAATTAAAGGCTTTTGCGTCGCAAACGTAAAACCACACAAGGGAGTCTGTGTAGGCCTGTCTATGACCTTTTCAATCTATTCGCCAAAGCCTTGAAGCATCCCTTTTCTAATTTCTTATTCTCCCTCTGTTGTTATCCTCAGGGATATATATAGTTAAAGATGGGGAACCGTCAAATGAGGAGTTGGAATATCTGTCTCTGGAACTTGAAGGAAAATGGGACAAATTAGGAAGGCGCCTGGGATTCAGCCCAGCCGTAATAAGAAACTATGATGGAGACAACCCAAAGTTGGCAGATAAAGCTTTTAACATGTTAATAGATTGGAAACAAGGACAAGGCAGCAAAGCCACTTACACAGTTTTGCACGATGCCTTGTGTCACAACTTGGTGAATCGTAAAAGTCTAGCAGAACAGTTTTGTTGCGATAAGATTGAAGGCAATGCCTCTCGTTAGTCTTATCATACAAAGACTGATCGTTTCTGTATTACGTCAAATATATTTGCGAGTACTCCAAAGAGCGTCTGTGTCGAGCATTCATGTGTAGTAGGTCGTTCGTTTTCCTTTCGATTCAAGATAGGGAAAAAATATCTCTAAAGAAAAGATGTTTACTCGTAGTTTTGCGCTCAAGAACCGCTAGCTAACGAATACTAAGGTCGGAATTCACTCAGACATCCAGAGCGACAGAGCTGAATAACGTCTGCTCACGCGCCATGCTTTGGCGCGGAAAACGAATTTTGAGTCGTTTGCACGTTCGATTTTCTATGCTATAGATTCTAAGTGTTTTTTCCTTGCTGCTTTTTTTTTTACGGAATAACTTCCAGAATAACTTCCAAAAACTTTGTACACCCCCTAGATATTTTCAAAATTTAATTTTTTTCTTAAAAACACTGGAAATAGGAGAATGCCTTCAACGACAACAAAATGCCTTGGTTTTAAATGCAAGCCCTATTTTTCGCCGCAAATTTCGCTGAATTTTAACCTCGAGCGCTTGAGCCCGTGTTATTGGCCGTATAACTGTGATGTCGCATTTCGTTATTTACCTCTGTCGTCCAGAGCATGTGAAGCACATTACTACCCTCAAGCATCTTATTTCATACTTCACAGCTTGAAATTAGAATGTATTTTCTCCTTACTATTCTCTGTACATTTCCTAAGGAACAGACAAAGAGAAATGGTTTAACAGTTAAGAGCTTCTTAAGTTAGTGATCACTTACTATATTCTCGTGTTCTTAATTTTTGATTTAGGTTGACACTGTAAGGAAAAATTAGATGCTAGACATTATTTGAGTTGAATTAATCGTTTGTGGTTAGCTTGAATTAACAGCGTAATTTTGTACAGAGTGAGATTCCCCTTGTCTCAGTGTGGTGGATAAGTATAAAACGTGTAACGGCCTTAGATTATAAAATTTGTAGATGCTGAGCTACCTTTTTGTTCTTAAAAAGTGTGAAAGTTCAGCAAAAATCAAATACAAAATGTCTCTTTCTCAGGCTTAACTCCCATGATTCTTTGTGGTTCATAGAGGTTTCGCCCCATTGAAAGTTCAACAACAAGTTAACCCCTGCTTCGACGAGTGGTCCCTGTCAAATATAATATAGATTTATATAGCCAACCCTAAAAGCGGAGTTCCAGTCAGTTTATTTTCCAGCCCTTCAACTTCTAAAAATTCCTATGCACTGGCTCTCGAAGAGTTAACCAGATGTGGAACGGAAGGAAGATATTCTCATAACTTGCAAAGTGATCAACATATCAATATGCGTGCTAGTCAGCGGTATTTTCAAGCAGCTGAAGACTTTCGTTGACGTTCCTTATTGTTTTAACGGATTGTCAAGAATATAGAATGTTTTCTTCCCTAAATGTCTGTATCGGTAGAAATGATATTTTATTGCCCGTGTTTGTTAATTTTGGTTTAGACAGAATGAAACGACGTTAAACGACTTCGAGTTAAGATCTAGATATCACCGGTCCATTAAAGGGTTTACACGCGGGATCAGTAGTCACTGAAACAATGTGCCGGAATCGTTTTTAGCATCTCCTATACCTTCTCCTGATGTCGCCATTTATGACTGTTTACTTCAAAGGTTTTTCTCTAAACTGTCAAACTAATTAAAATACTAGGTATATTTTTCACTTATGATCAGCGTAAAAGCAGAGAGCTTAACTTTGACCTTACTTTAAAGTCAATAAGAAAGTCCTTAAGTTGCTGGCAATGGAGAAACTTAACATTAATTGGTAAAATTCAATTAGTCAAAACATTTGCTATGCCTAAGTTTATGTATCGGGCCTCCTTTATCTCTTTTGATAAGGATATAATTAAAAGCATAAATTCTGTGATATTCAATTTCGTGTGGAGAGGCAAAGACAAAGTCAAAAGACTAGCCTTAATTAGTGAATACGAAGACGGTGGCCTCAAAATGCCTCACCCTGAATCTTTAATTAAAACTCAAAGAATTGTGTGTCTGGCAAGGTATTTAGATGATAATAGTAGTCCGTGGAAAGTTTTCTTGTCTCATTATCTTAAGAATGTAGGAACCAGTTTTCTGCTTCAGTGCAATTTCAATCCATCGCGCCTACCCTGTAAACTATCTTCTTTTTATAAAGAATGTCTTGAAGTTTTGTCTGACTTTAATGGCAATCACGATATAATAGCTACAAAACAGGACGTTTTAAATGTGACTATCTGGAACAACCAGAACCTCTTGATTAACAAGAAATCAATATACAACAAGAGAATAAAAGAAGCAGGTTTTGTGAAACTTGGAGATATTCTCTCAAATGACTCAAAATTAAAAAGGTGGGACGCTTTTAGAGAGAAAAATCTCTCCTTGTCAGATTACTTACTCCTACAAGGCATTTTTTCCGCCATTCCGCCTAACTGGAAACAGCTCCTTAACGTTGGAGAGAATAATAACAACCGAATTGACAAAACTGTTTCAGACAATGTTCAAGATATAACTAGAATGACTTCAAAATCAATCTATTCCACCCTGGTCAAACGAATCCAGATTTCTCCGACTGCCCAATCTAAGTTTAATTCCGTATACAATATTTCAGGTAATATAGACTGGAAAAATATTTATCTATTGCCGGGTCGAGTCACTCTTGACACTAGAACGAGAGCCTTTCAATACAAAATCTTAAATCGTATTCTCTACACCAATAAAATCCTATATAAAATGAATTTGGTTCCTTCTCCGATGTGTACCTTTTGTGGAGATCACGAAGAAACTCTTGAGCATCTTCTAATCAGCTGTACTTACACTAAAAACTTTTGGCTTTCGGTTATTTCTTGATTAAATACTTACAATATGAAAATTGATAAGCTTGATGAGGTAACAATCCTCTTTGGTATTTCCGATAATATCCCTGGGAATTGTTTGTTAAATCACATAATCATTCTTGGAAAATATACCATTTATTCATGTCGTTGTAAAAATATCAAGCCGTCTGTATCCTTACTGAAGGCTAAAACATCTGAAACTCGGAAATTTGAATTTTTGATAGCAAAAAAGAATAAAAAAGAATCTATTCATTATAAAAAATGGGAAAACATGTTATTGTAACTCAATAGATGAGTATCGGGTATTAACAGTTATAGACGCAGTTGTATATACAGTCGTTCTACCAAAAAAGGAATTTGATGTAGAAGTATTTGTACAAATTAGGTTTATATTATTATATAACCACAACATAAATAAAATCTAGCCGACTGTGAATGTAATGTAACGCAGTATTTCGTAATAAGTGTTAGTGAGTAGCGTAAGCGTTAGAGTAATTAACTTTGTGTTTGTTTGTATTATTCTAGTATTTGTGCTTTAAGTGAAAATAAAAAAATAAATAAATAAATAAATAAAAAAAAAATAAACTGTCAAACTCCTCTGATAAGCGTAGAAAACTAGAAAGAAAAGTCACATTTCAACTCGAGTCGATGTTTAAATTCTCTTCTTTCAACTGCTCTGGCTGGAAAGACCGATGCTGTAATTGCATATCAATGTACATGTCTTTAAACCAACTATCCTCTATCCTGGCAGCCCTAGCCACTGAAATTCTAAATTTGTCTACCATCTGGTTCTTACGCTGCGAAAGTTAGATTTCAATGAAGACAGGCTAGAGCTAGAATATCTTTGTGCATAACAGAAACTAATCCAAAGATCAATCAAGTTTTATATTTAGTTTTAAAGTTGAGTCGATGTTGTTATTGACCCATGAAAGAGATTCTGATATGGTAGCCTCTATGAAATTCTGTCCTGGAAACTGGAGTTGTAGCAACATCACGGTTACCATGAAAAACAACAATACATTTTATTGATCTGAAAAAGTATTCATTTGACCATCAACTAAGACTTTCACTGGTTCACTCTGACAAAATTTTAACATAAGAGGTTTTAAAAGGCTTGAGTATTTGTTAAAATTGGCCAACTTGATGCAACAACTCAGGATATACATTGAATGCACACTTTTTTAAACATTTTTCCATTAGTGCAGTTACCTGCTGGCAAAACATTATGATATATTTCAACCCAACCATTTTCTTATGAACACCATTATCATATAATTATGCAGGTACCCTGGCTAAATAGAAAAATGTGTAGTATATACAAAATGTTTTAAATGCCACATTTAAACTAAGCGAACGGCATTGAGAAGGGTGTATAAGGGAACAGGGTCGCTTATTTCTGTCATTCATTTGCTTCTCACAACTGTTGCGGACTAGTTCACGAGGCTGGGCTGTCAGGACGAGCAAGCCATTAGATCATAAGGGAAATGTTAATTAGGAAAGTGATTATTTTGGAGCCTGGAAAATATCATTGTGTAAAGCCATACAGGTACTAGCAAACTCATTCTTATAAACTAGTACGAGGAAGGATACAATATTTTACTTCATAGATTTGATTCACAGGCTGTGCACAAAAATTTAATTGGGATATTAGAACTAAAATCCCTAAGGAATGATAAAACGTAGCCGGGTTAACACTGAAGTCGCCTCTAGCGTTCAAGTCGTTGTTTTCAAATGTCGGTTTTTTTTGCGAATACAACGTGTATGGTATTAAGACAATGGCTCCGAGAAGCCGGATTAAGTACAAAGATAATAGATCGAAAATGATTGAGATCGTTGCAAAGATGATTGCAGCAAGGATGCGTTATTTCCAGAAATAGAAGAAAAGGTCGGAGTTTGCCCCAGATGGCCAATACTGAGACAGGCTTAAACATGGATAGAAATCGAGGTCAGTCAGCGGCTTATGTCGCGGACGCAACACGAGCTGCGTTTCACCTTACTGCGTCTGCGCATCCTACTAAAATTAAACATCAAAAGATGTCGGAAATTACCTTTTACAAAGCCATTGCCATAGGTGTGATTTCTATCATTTTTCTGTGTCCTGATAAAATCATGCCACAATTTCAGCAAAGGGTAGGGTACGTCCACAGCTAAGATGATATTCCTTGTCACTTTCAATCCCCAACTTCCATTTTAAAAATGAATCAAATGGAGGTGTATAAGACATTTTGCAGCGCTGATAACTTCTTTATTATTTTCTTTCCGAGATATTGCTCGAGAAGCTGTTAAAATCTTGTCCAAGTAAGAAGCTTACTATTTTGTTTTTCAAGTCAAATTATTTTCGCGCCAATGCTGCAATCTATGCCAATCTTTGAGCCTTCAGTAGCTGCCCTGTAGCGGTATTGTCCATAACAGGCTAGGTTACTATGTTTTTACAAAATGGCGATCGAAGAGTACTTTGAAATGTTTTCAGATCTTATAATTTTAGTTTTTGAGTCAACGTCTCTACTGGGAACAAGACCCATAAGAAAAAAATATTTTTGGACTTTTGGAAGTCGCTTGGCAGCGTGGATTCACACTTTTATGACTTCAAATAGCCTTCAATTAGAAGGTCGGCTTTCGAAGAGATCGAACAGACCTGGGCAATTGTGGCCGCAGGAGAAGCTTTAGCTGACCAACATAAGCCATTTTAAGACACTTAGGGCACCAAAAAGGTTTAAAGTTTCTTCGACTGGGGCAGATCGTAGCGAAATCGTAAGAGTTTGAGAACGGAGGTGAGTGATCTGGACACTCTTCTAATACATTTCAGACGAGGGCATTTTTAGTACACGCTTCCAGAAAATTACTGAGTCTGATTTTCAAAATTTTCCCACAAAAAGCCTTATGCAGCCGCCATATTTAAACTCCGTAATTTGTCTTTTATGCGCATGCTTAGCCGCCAGGATGTCTTCGATTTCTAGCCATGACAACAGATATCAACGTCGCGATATTGTGACGAGTCGTTCATAAATTTAACAACCGGGCAAACGAAGTCAGGTTGAAAAGTTTTTTGCCACACAAGCAATTCACGCCAAGTTTACTACAATCGTGGCAATTATTCGATGGACCATGCCTTTAGAAAAGGTTTTCCATCTGCCAAAACCTTGTTTCAATTTTTTTTTCCGGTTTTGCTTCAGTACAGGCAGAATCCTGCTGTGAAGAGACTAAATTTGGCAGCCAATTGACAGCTGACAAAACTTAAAAAAATAAACCATTCATAATTTTTTCGTCCTTAAGTTTCCTACATTTTGGTTTTGGCAGAATTTTGTAAGCGTGTTTAAGAAGGCTCTAAGGTCTGTTTGTTTGATACGCAGCTTGCACGTATCACAAAGACAAGTGATTCCCAACTTCCGGTTGTAGCTCAATTCATTTCCGCTTTGTTCCAGGATGCATTGTGCGCGGTTAAAGATGGCAGACAAAGGAAAATGGAAATTTACCCGAAGCAATTAGCTCATAGGGAAAAGATAACAGGAGAATCTCAGGCTTAGCGAAGCCTCTTGCTGATTGCAAAATAGAGGTAAGATTTTAGTCGACTCATCGTGTTCACTACGCACAAGTATATGTACGTTTTGACAAAGTCAGCTTCAAGATTGTCCAAGACTGGGTTATTCAAATGCCGGTACACGTTGCTGCTAGGGGTTGTAGCTAGGGATTGTTCCAGTTTATGCTTACATTTCTTTTTCTGAGCATTGCTCGTATTAATCTTAATCGTGACAAATTACTCAACAGGAAAGTTATTTTGAACCTAGAATGAAAAAATGACATCTAAGGCACGTGAGGTTTGGTTTGTTTCTTTATAACCCTTTAACCCCCAAGATCTGATTGTTAAATCTCCCCTCTAGCTGCTACACATTATCTTGTAAATTAGTTGTAAGAATTTGTTGTTAAATCAGCATAACAACTTTTCCCTGATAAGCTCTAGGATTCTTGTTACCTGTTTGCTGGATAATGTGAGGATATTATCAGGAGAAGTTTCATGTTAATCACTTCTGGGAGTTAAATGGCTAATTAAGCTTACATAGTGCTAAGGATTTACTTATGTTTTTCTCCATGGAAAAATAGCAGTTACATGTAGTTGCTGCTTAAAATGAATTCTTCAGGACAAATTTATCTTCAGGTTTTTTTATTTATTGGTTTTCTTGTTTTGCTTTATTTTGTTTCAATTTACCCTTCAGCATAGTGCAACTTGTGGTTAAATTAATTAAGTGTAGAATGGATTCTTTGGCTCACCACTGAAATGAAACAAAAAAAGTTTAGTCAAAGTCATATTTTATTTTTGATGACAACTTATTAAATGGTCGCAGTGGGATAAAGGAGTGAAAAGAGTAACACTAAAGAGTAGTCACATGTCAGCTGTTAAAGCACTATGGTGGTGTGATCTCTGAGAAGATTTGTTTGCCACTGCACTTTAGGATTACAGAGAGTAACTTAACTGTTTAATATGTGTCTTCTTCTGAAATTTTGCCCCCTTATGTGACTTAATTAAAAGAAAGAAGGAAACTTTTAAGAAATGAATGAAATGCATTGTTGCTGCCAAAAAGTCACATTGACATAATTTATTTTAAATTCATATAGTTTTTTCTTTCCAGTGCATTTTTATAAAACTATTTTGTTTTCAAGTCTGTTACTTTCATATATTTTTTTTTTGATTAAAAAAATGTAGCCATTCATAAGATTAATTTTTTCTTTCCTAAGTTTCCTATATTTGAGGCTTTGCAGAATTTTGTAAGAGTTTTTTTAACCCTTAAACTTCCAGATGTGATTAATATGCAACTTCTCCATATAATAAATATACATTTTCCAGCAAACAGGTAATGAGAATACGCAGACTTATCATGTCAAAGTTGTCATCTTGATCTAACACTGAATCCTTGTCCCTTACCAGGAAAAATGTAACAGCAAGAGAGGAGAACTAACAATCAGATCTTGGAAGTAAAAGGGTGAAGAAAGCTATATGGTCAGTTTGTTTGTTTATCTGTTACTTTTTTTTGCTCAAGTTACTTATTTTGTATAAGTTCTTTACTGTAAATTTTATTAATTCTGATTTATTTATCATTTTTCTCATTCGCTTTAAATCATTCCCTATTGTCTTTAACCAGCTGTTTCTCCCTGGATCTGGTACAACATATGTTAGTGTCTTTTGCTCTCCTTTATTTTGTTTTCTATATCTGAAGTAAGTTATTATTTGTAATTTATTTTAGCAACTGCTTCAATTGTTCACCTTCCTTTGATTCTTCAGTTTTTTTTTTATTTTGTGTGGAAGTATATTACAGAGAATGTTTTTGTTTGGACTGTTAAAAGTATTTTTGGCCTTTATGAGCAGTCCTCTGGGACTGTGATCCCCACAAACCACCAGATTTGCATCTTTTTTTCTCTTTTATTTATCTTTTTTGAACTAATGATGCTGTTGTTTTGTTCAGCTTATCAACATTTGCTGAGCAAGTCTCCAACATCTTGCAGTCCTTTCTATAATTTTCCCCTTCACCTGCATACCTGCCTCTTGATATATACTGATGATAAGATATTACCCTATAAATCTGTCTTGAAGAGATGTCTAATTTTGGTTACCTGAAATTCTGATTTTTTTGGCTCAGTATATAATGGATATTATTTTTTATGTTTTTTATCCTTCAAATATTTTTCAACACACAAGAAAAATGTTAATGAATCGACTACTGTTTATGGTGTGTCAGTGTTCTCTGAAATGATTTTGTGAACAAAAGAAACATTTTCCTCCTATAGCAACGCTCTTCATCTTGAATCAAATCTATAAACACAGAGATTTTGATTTTAAATGTAAGGTTTGAAAATTGGGGAATATCACTTGAGGTATATTCTTGCATATCCCCCAGTTTTAGCTGGGGGATATTCTGTCATGTGATGGGCTTAGACCAATTGCCCACAGGCAAATAATTGTATTTGTTGGATTATAATGGAATTTACTGATCATGAGTAATTTTTTGTAAAAGTAAGGTAGCTGATGTATTGTAAATGTAATGTGTGGTTTTGTAATAAATATTTTAAAATATGAAAAAGAAGGAAAAAAAAAAGAGAAAAAGAAAGAAACCAACTTTAGCCACAGCACTGCAAAATACAAGACACCAAATTGCCATTTTTGTCTTTGATTGGTTGATTATAGTATTTTAGCCAATCACAGACCAGGGTCATGGAAAGCCTGGAAATATTAGACTGTTTTTAGGCTCAATCAATGTTATAAATAGCACTGTGTATGACAAATAAAAAGATCATTATAGTGTTCAAATCTGTCCCAAATTGTCTCCTCTTAACCAACTACCTGAAATCTTGATCCTTTTACTTCCGAGATCTGAGAGTTGACTCACTCAACTGAAAATCTGACATGGTTTGTTTTTAATATTTCTGAGAGTATGCTTGAGATTGTTTTAATGCTCAACCAAAAATTTGTCAAGTTGTTTTAGATATTTTATTTCCTTGATGGTTTTTATTTAAATTTTTTCAGGCCCTTCTTTATGGATTCTGTCAGTGTCCCAGAAAGACAGTATTACCAAACATGCTTGTGATAAGGAGTTTTGAGCTCTCAAAGCCTGTAGAAGACAAGCAGTAAGTTTCCTGGTAGACTGACCAGGCTCTCTTTTCTTTCTGTGTTTAATTAGCTTTGATACCATTTTAGATTTCAAACCACAAACTCGATTATTGTCACAACAAGATAGACAAGGGGGGGCACAAAAGTGTCCTGTCAGGGTTGGTGGAGACTTCATTTTGCTTGACAGTAGTGTATCTTGTACTTGGTGACAGATGTTTAGAATAATTCTTGCTATCAAGAGACAGAGAAAATTTAATTACAGAAATTGATTGACTTTTGTTCTGATTATCATCTAGCAACAACCAATTACATCTAATTTACTAGCATAAAACCCATAATAAATCAAGCATTCTTTTCCATGTGATAAAAGTAGCTCTTGCACATCTGTTGTACTGAGTGAATACTACAAAAGTGAGCCAAGTGATTAAATACTTAGACAAACAACTCTACTGATTGTTTCTTAAGTGTAGTTTAGTAAAGCCAAGTGAACAGGGTTAAGTTCTTCAACAGAGAGTGGGGTGATAGAAAAAGGAAGCCTTGGTTTTTCAATGCAATGCATTCTTTGCCATATCTGTCCAGAGTTTGTTTCAGTTCAAACTTTGTTAATGAACTTGAACATATTAGGTACTTATGACTGGCTGCAAGGGAAACAGTAAGTTTTCTTTTCCCAAGACTCAAATGTTCCTTGAGCTGAAGTCAAAGGGAAAAATTAGGGTCAAATAAAAAATGGTTTTTGAGTTGGGAGGTATAACATCACGATATTAAACAATTGCAAAGAATTTTGAGTACTTACATACTTAAACATGTACTCTCAAGCTAACTCCTATACTCTCAAATTAGTCAGCTTTAATCAGAATTGATCAGGTTCATACTTTTATCATGTAGTGGGTACTGTCCTACAGTGAGAGAGGGATGGGGTTTAACTTTTCATTGTCAAATTGTTGGTGTCCTTTTTTGTTATTTTCTCCCAAATTTTAATTAACAGTCATTTGCAAAAATTAAGGACTCAAGATAAATAAGAGACTACAGCAAGTCACCTAGACATAGGACTGTTGTGCTTTCTTTACTTAAATCCAAATGTTACCTTTAAAATAATCTAATGATAATCATTATATACTGAAACAAAATGTTTCATTCCTGATTGGTCTATTGTGAATTATTTTGAAAAGTAACTTGTTAAGTCAGTTATTAAGTTACAGGTTTTCCATACTACACACTGGCTTGAAATTAAAGCTTTTTAAGATAACTAAACAATGTTAAACTTTTTCATAGTTTAAAAAAAAACATTTAAACTTGATGTGATCATTCTAATGAATGATCAAATCAAACAATATAATTATCTTAAGGCATTTTCTAACTGGTTAAAAATGTTTTGAGAAATGTGCACCAGGAATGTACAAAGCAGCTCTTGCATGTCATAATTTATGATTACTCATTACTTGTTAGGAAAGGTTTCCAAAAGGCACTCCCATGGCTTGTGCAGTTACCAAAGCTTTCTAAACATCACTCATGACTTTGAATTAAGAAAATTTAATGTACTTGAGCTCATGGGATTCTCCTTAAAAATACATGTGAGATTAAATTAGATTCATAGAATTGAGCAATAGAAAAAGAGAATGAAATTCATCATATTTGGAAGATGATGCTTATGTTATTGTTCTGCCATTATACACTTTTTCCATCTGCACCCTGTGCTCACATGTGCCAATCCCTGCAAGAGCACACTATCAGCCAAGGAAATCATAGAAGCACAATGATATAAAAGAATCCTTAATTTATACACATGCATTTGGTATTGTCTGTTTTAATTCTTTACACTCTAACATCAATATATATGCATATTCTCCATTCTTTTCTCTGTGTATTTCCTAATGTTCTGACAAGGAGAATTTGTTCAATGATCAAGAGCTTTTTTTCGTTATAGTAATCATGTCCTCTATTCATTCTCATGATAATAATGATAATTTAGGGATAATATTGCAAGGAGAAATTAGTTGCTTGTCACTATTTGGGGTTAAAGGTTCAGAGAAAGGTTATGTTTAAACAGTAGAAAACCTGGTGTGCCTGGTCTTTTTTTTTCCTATGGGACAAGTTGTAAATAAAATAGGGATTCTTATCTATGAAAAATTAATTATGTATTTTATTTTTTTACCTCTGTTAGGTTTCCCTATGGTTTGATGATGTATTTTTGTTGCAAGCAAAGAAAAACTTAGTGTAGAAACTTGCAAAGAGAGAACAACCACACCTGTTGCAGCAAAGTTCAGAGACAGAAGACGCCACAGGGGACCCACTCACTTTTTGTCTGGGATGAAAAATGTTGTAAGGAGACTTTTTGGGCTTGTGGAAACTTAAAAACAATGTAATGCTTATTTTGAATGCTATGATTTTACTAGCTTTTTAATTTGTTTTGTTTTTTTAGGTACTTGGAAAAGCCAACATCAGTTTGGAATCAACAAAGTAAAAGAAAATTATTGCTAATATGAAATAAATGAGAATTACTCTGCATACTGAGTATAAAGCTTATTCTAAAATGGGAACCAGTTTATGATTTCTTTTTTAGTCACCCTTGATATGAAAATGTTGTGTCCTGTGTACATTTCATTTAAAAAGTGAGATTATGTTTTAAAACTGAAATAGTAGTTTAAGTGCTGGGCAGTTAAACCCATGAAACACAGATAGATCAGTCATTGAAAAAAATACTGGGCATATGATCATAAGAAGTCAAGTTTTAACTTAGTTTGATGGCTTGTTATTGAACCTGTGCATTCTCATGATGTTGCTTGTTAATTGTCATCTGAAATCCGCAAGTTTTGATATTTCTGCATCAGTGCCCTCATCCTCTGTCCCTGAGATGTCAAAGTGGCATTGCACTGTGTGATGCTGATAAGGATTTGTTATATCCTATTGTGGCTCTCTCTTTTCCGAGCTTTTGGAAAGAGTGTCTAATAAACTAAAATATCTATGGCTCATTTCACCTCAGTTGGATTTTTTAACAGAAAGATGTACAATACCCCACTTACAGCCTAACACACCACAGGAAGCCCAAGTTTTTACATTAACACTTTGTTAGTGTATAAGTACATTAAAGATATAAGCATTGTAAACTGCTGCTTATAAGCCCCCAACTCCCATTTATAAGCCACCCCCCCCCTAGATTAAGTGCCCATCTACCTTTCAACAAAAAAAAAATAATGATGAAATACTAAAGAAAAATATTTAACACCAGGACAGCAAAGATGAACTTTAAGGGGGTAGTCTGACCTTCAGCTTTGTTATCTTGCTGCTTTGTTCGTTTTGTTCGTTTTTTGAAAAAATTCTGGTTTAAATGTATTGAAACGAGTTTGAATTATTTTGATGTTTTGAAGCTTAATTAAAAACCAATAAATGCAAAACGTATTTTGATCAGCGCCCAGCTGCTTTCGCTTTTTCTATTGTTTTCATAAGCCCCCTGGGACATACGGCCCTCCGTTTATAGACCCCCTCGGATACCGGTCCCTCCGTTTATAAGCTCTTCCTAAACCTGTTGAGAGAGGCAAGAGAGGGAACTGAAAGCTACCTATGCGGCCGGAAATCAGCTTCAAAAAACTTACAAAATTCAAACGAACAAACAATATAGAGGCAAGTAAAGTTATTTGTTGAAAAGTATTTCAAATTTCTGGGCTAAGTAAGCAACAGTTTATTCTCAGACAAATCCTCATATTTCGTTCGTCGGCCAAAATTATTATCATATTTGCATAGTTTTAAAGGCTAACTGTGCGAGCTTGGGCTGCCTGTGGGCTCAGTCACGCTTTCAGCGTAGAACTTAACAACAAGAAAAGGGCGGAATTACCAAAATGCGCCATTTATTTTTGATGGGTGGGAAGGGGGCAGGGCTGGTGAAAATGAGCGAAAAAGCTGCCGTGGGATCAGGAACTTTAACTCGCCCGGTTCTTCGCTTGTCTCTAATCCAATGACTCAGAGTCTCGAGCAGGTTTCTTATTTTTGGAAAATTTGTCGGTTTAACTTATCTTCGGACATTCATGAAAATGACAACGATGTAACCAAGATAAACGCGGGGAAGCAAATTTACCCACTGACTAAAAACAGGGGTCAGAGGAATGTAACCGTAAAGTAAGGCAAAGACCTCATCAAGTAATCGCGTGGTAGTTAGGAAATTTGATTTCCATTGTCATGGTCAAGTGATTATTTTAATTATGCGAATTTCACGATTAAATATTTAAAATTCTAGGAAACAAACGAAGCGATGAATCGAACGTCATTCGTCTCCCGCCTCTCGTCTCGTCGAATTTCTCGTTTGTAAAAGTGCTGTACAGTTATCTACAAATCAGTTAGTTTTACACCTCAGCCGAAGGAAAGGAACTGTAGCTGTAGATGAATTTTCCCACGAGATTTGAGTAACAGATTGGTTGAATCCTTACTTCTGTGTTCCAGGTAAGACTTAGAGCAGCGGTTTAGAAGATATTTTGATAACAGTCGTTGTTTGTAGTACCCTCAATTGCAGAGATGCCCCAAACAACCTGCTTCAGTATAACTATCATCGTGCATACAGTCGTATGTGATTCTGATAAATAGAGAAAGCGAAGCAAGATCAAGGTTAATAGGATCTGAATAAAACGTAAGGGTTCAAGATGTTGGATAAACATTCGAGCACACGGTCGTTAGCTTTCGGTTTCTCGGAAATGTTGATGAGAAAATTCAGACCGCTTAAACTACTGTCAAAACATTTGGAAAGAGACGCACTCGGGAAAAATTCGGCTCGGGGGCTCGGGAGCTCGGTATGCTTGCATGTGAACCATTTTCAGAGCAAACTAAGAGTGTCGTGAACTCGAGGAAGCAAGCTGTGAAATGTTGATCAAGAGGTTGTAGTATTTCCGAAGGTTGCTTGTCTTCATAAATCTACCGCTTTAATCTGTCTCTTATCGGCTGTTAATCATGTCTAACGAAGCTAAGTGTGTTTCGCATTGTGCAAACGTTCGTAATTTGATTTAACGTTTATACAGTCACATTGACTCTTAATGAATAGTTAACGCATTAACTCGGTTTTAAAAATATTTCACCATGTTTACTGTTATAGCAATGGGTAAATAAAATCTAAGGATGCTGAGTAAACTTCCAAATCACCGCAATCGAGAGGGCATCCCTCTTTCTGTCTCTTGAATATTGATTGTGTGAAATCCAAGTCATGAGTTTCATTTTCACTTTCACTTAACGAAGAGAAATTCCCTTTGCTCCCGGTCGCTTTCAGCAAGGAATTATTTTCCCTTTTTATACCAAACGTCTATTTAAATTGAGTCGCAGCTCAATTCTTTAATTTGAACTTAAGATTGTCATGCAAGACATAAATTACCACGGAAAGAAGCTCATTAGAGATTAAGGTGTGTAAAGAAACCACCGATTTTTTTCTTTTGTATTGTGGCTTGTTTAACTTGAACTTCAACTGATAAGTTTGGAAAATGAACTGATCGCTGAAGCGCTCAGGGAAGACAAATAATATTTTCCTTTGTGTTCTTTTTTTAGCTTTGGAATTTCCTCAACGCAGAACAGATCAAGATCGTGAACAAGACAGCTCTCCAGGTCTGAAAACACTAAATATGAATATTAGCCCTATTATACAATAAAATCTTTCATGCTTAAAGTAGAACTACACATATTTGCAAGTTTACTGTAAATATTAGTCATGACCTTAAATTTTGTTTGAAAGTAAAATTAATACTACGACATGAGGATGGAGAACCAAGAAGCTTAATCGTGCTGAAAATATTGGGTGGTTTTCAGAGCTGTTAGTTAGAGCCTAACCGGAAAAAAAAACCGCGGGCTAGTCTGCTATCTTTTGGTGGATATTTTCACCTCATTTTGTTTAAAGAGATGTATCATTAGCCAGGAACAAGGTTATACCACATTCAAAACAAAGCTATACATTCCCCAGTGGTATGTAGAGTTTGATTTCTGTGCTTTCCGAAGATGATAATTGCGATCGCGCATCGCTTCAGCGATTTTATTATTCATCCAAGGAGCAGTTGTGCCCTTTACTCGACGCTTTTTAAGTGGTGCGTGAGAATCCACAACTTCGGTAAATAATTTGTTCCAAGTCAAGACTGCGTCGTTGACATTGCTCTCATCGTCAACAATGTGCCACGGAACATTTTTTAAGTTCTGGATGAAGGCATTTTCGTCAAATCCTTTGAATGACCGATTTTCTATTGTCCTCGATGTGGCCTTTGGGACACCAGCCTTTAGCACACAATAAATTAGCGAATGATCGCTTATTGACAGGGAAACAACGCCGCTATCAACAATTCGGTGTTGATTACTTCGTTCTTCGGTGTTGATTACTTCGTTCTTGTTCAGAAACTGTTTAATGTTATTTAAAAATCAGACGAAGTTATTTTTGTGACGGGATGCAACAGTCTCCACAAATGTTATGACGTTTCGTATTGATGTTGAGTTCCATCAAAAGAAGCAAGGATTTACTGGAACAATTTTAAGAGTTCGAATGCAGTAGTTTGTTCGCATTTAATTATTGCGTATACTGTATGACTCGCTATAATACATGCGGCAGAATTGGAACGAAATGGCTGTTTTTCTTTACCTTTACTGAGGAATGTTGTTTTGTGATGGAAAAGAACATCGGCAAAAAGCTTCCAAATAGAATTAGGGACCAACTTGTATGATACAAACCATGCTTAAAAGGAACGTGTGGTAGGAGGTCCAAATCTGCGAAGGGGGGTCCAAATCCGCGGTGGGTCAAATCCGCTGTGACACCGGCGTTTGATTGCGTGACTAGTAAAATTCATTAAAGGGTAACTAACCCTACATTTTTCTCCTTTTCTTTTGTCCCAATACATTCCTCTTAGGTTAAAGAATCCTAAATGAGCAAATTAACAATACATTATGCAAAATCAAATTTTCTACAAATTTTTTTTGATGCTTAATCGACGGCCATTTTGAAAACGGTCCGATTCAGGTCACGTGAGGTGATACGTCATACGTGTGTAAGGAAGTGAAGAGCGTAACATCAAGATCTGAAAGTAACTTCCTGGCTGTTCAGCTGATGCCGAAATTTACGAGCGGAAAAAAAAACAAGATGTGTTCCATTCTGCTATGAGCCACCATTTAGAGACTATGAAATACGAAGTGAGAAATAAAATACTGAAGGTTGAATAATCGCAACGCGTCGGATCGCATGTCTGTATTTGGAGCCACAGGTAATTTGTGCGCCATTCCAAACAGCTGTAAAAAAAATAAATGTTCCCATATTTTTTTCCTCTCGACCATTATCGAGCCCTATACTTAAAAAAAATGTTTTTTAGTCCAAGCCAAAAAGTATTTGACTTTAGATTTTGTCCGGTGTATATCACTGTGACCTGAAGCCCGTCGGTTCTTGAGTAAGCGTGACTTCAATAAACGCAAAGTGTTGTAGCGTATTACGGGAGGTCGTCATCTGGTTTCGTGAACGAAACTCTTCTTCCACGTTCCGGAAATGTACAAGATTTATCCTTTTTTATTTTTTTTAACGGAGACTAGTGAGCAACACAAAGGAAGACTTCCAACTGTTGTAACTTTTTGTTTATTTCTCTCGATGCGTTTCTTCTCTAGCTGAGAGTTCTCCAGGAATGATTACAACTAACATTGAGCAGCATATGTAGCACATTCGTGTCCCTAAGTTCAATTAACTTCCAGTGGTAGTGAATAATATCAGAAACATTCTGTAAACGGATATTACAAGAAACGCCTCGTTATGAGCGCCACACTCAGGCGTTGTTTCTCATTTGCAACCGGAAACATGATGAAATCAATCCTTTCCGAAAGATGCAAAGGTGCAAAAATGCACCAATGTCAGCTAAGTGAACAGTAAATTACGCGCGCTCGTTTATCGTAAATAAAACAAGCCGACGGCCTGAGAGACGAAACCATTAAAGCACATGTCATGGGACTACCTTGCACCCACCGTCTAAAAAGGCAGTGCTTTGGTTATATGGAAATAACAAGCACGTAATGGTTCTCAAATTACGACCTGAACTTAAAAAAAAAAAAAAATATGTATATATATATATACATATATGTTCACGATCAAGTTATCCAAAACTGTACTACTCTTAGCCGCGTTGACATTTACAATATGGACGGAAAACGATAGGGTGTAAAACAAGGAAAACGGAAACCAGGGAAGCGTTGTGTAGTGATGTTTTGTAACAAAACAAATGTAGACGGAGTCAGCCTTCACCAGTTTCCTCAAACCTTGGATGCTGGACAATACATCTGGCTTCTGCCTACAACTGTTCTACTGTAACATCCTCCAAATTTTTATTTTCGACCACATCTACTTTTTGGTAAAAGATGTTTTCTTCCTCCCTCCACATTGAATGGCAGTTTCCACGCTGACACCTTGTAATAAAAAAAAAAAATCAGTAAAGTAGCAATTTTTTTCACGATGTTGAATAGAAGAAATAGAGAGCACAACTTGTATGGTTGGTTTCACCAAAAGGAACAGTTATCAGCTCTGTAACTGTCACAAACGTGACAAATAACTCAAACTTTAGGCTACTTTACTTTATTTACAAGTCTACATGTGCGAATGCTATTTTTGCTGCATCGTGTTTTAAAATAAAAGCCGAGAAATCTTCAATCGTTCACCAAATTCAACACAGGAAAACTTAAAACCGATTCAATCGCGTCTGAACGTGTATAATCCATCAAGTTCACCTCCACAAGCGTGTATGTTTATACTTTCAGTCAGTGAAACCTTAGCTGTGGAAGGTGCGTGCGTGTAGCATAAAAACACTTCACTCCCGTGGTATTCGAGAGTCTGCACGTTTGGTTTTCTTTACTTGATCGCTCCTATATTTAATAAGCAACTGATTTTCAGATACTTTATTTACACTCGTAAATACCCTCGCCATTCTCGCTTTCTTGACTGAGGCGGCCGCGGCGCACGCGCCCTTGATCTTCTTCTGACTCTCGCGCTCTATTTTAGGTTACGATCGTCCTGGCGGTTCAAATTGCCAGGGCCTGATTTCACCAACAGATTCGTAAACCCTTTCATTATGTTCACCTTCCATCGAGGCCTCAGAATCCGAATAATCAGACCCCGAAATAGAACCGCTTTAACTCAAAGTACTATCCGCCATATTTACTTTGCTTATTGTACACACGTGTGACTTGTAAGGTCAAATGATCAAAATCGAAGCGTTTACGGCCAATTACTCACGAAGCTAAATTTAGGACAGTTTTCCCGGCGAAAAAAGGTCCAAAGAGGCGTACGAAGCACCTTGTGTCTGTTTAATGTGTTGCCTGAGGCATGTAGACGGTATTCCGAAAAAAAAGTAACCTGTTAGCCGTCAGTTACCCGTTAAGAATGAGCCAGAAATATTTTGACCAGTAAGCTTTCTGCATATTTCCCTCGGCAAAAAAATCTCAAGACATAGTTGACATAGACACAGTTGTTTTCGTGAGCAAAGACGATAAATGCAAAAGAAAAGTGAAATGCAAAGGTCTTTATTTTCTTTAGCTTAATAGCAGCTGTACACTCTGCTGCAGTCTTCATCTAAATTTTGCAGGGTCCCTCCTTATCTTCTGCCTTGTTAGGTCAGTATTGACTTCTGATGCTAGATCATCGGCATCGGCCTCTTCGTCCTCGTTCATACTTACAAAGGGGGACCTCGTCTATAAATCAATTTTTGTTACGGCAGATAACCGGCCGAAGTATCGAGCGATTTGCTGCTCTATCAACCAGTCAGTCTAGATCTTAGACAACACTTCTGGCCAGTGTCGTCTCTGTCGTTACCTGATGTGTTCACCATCTCTTACGGCGCCGCAAGTTAACCACAGTATAACGTAGGGGAACGGCGTTGAGTTCCAAATAGAAACTTAATCAATTTGCCGTCGGGGTTTTCTATCTCGGACCACACAAATCTTGATGGTTTCACGCTATTATTTTGCAGACCACGGCTAAGAAATGTACAAAGTTTTTAAATGCACGTGCTTAACTGTTGTTCTGCTCATTAAATCTTTTTTTTGCCACGTCCTCGTTGCCGTCGCCGTATTGCTTTGCTAAAGGTCCCCAATGAGCATCACTACACGAACTGAGAAAATAAAAACTTGTATTTATCTCCCACGCGTTTCGTCTGACAATAGCAGACTTCATCAAGGAGTTTCACAACTAGGGTAAATAAGCTTGCTCATATACAAGTAGTAATTTGTCTCTTTACTATTGAAGCCAGTGGAAAGAATTCTCCTGGTGCACTTACGGTGTTGTGCATGCGTGACATTTTTCGGATGTTACATGTACGAGTACATGATCCGTTTGAGGGTCACAGATTTAGTGTAAATATTTGACGCCTCAACATCTTACATCCTCGTCCAGGTAATGTAGCTATTTACAGAGGTCTTAGAACGCTGAACAAGTGGATTCGCCTTGTGTGGCCAGAAAGCTGAAAGCGAATTTCTCGGGCGTAATTGTTTTTGACTTCTCAACTGATGTTGCCGCAAACACAGTTTTTGGGAGTCACGAAACAAAAACATTTATCGGGACCTAGTTTCATTTTCTAATGGAAATAAATACCAAATAAAATTATTCTCTTGAGAAATAAAGTTATAAATAACAGGGGTTCTTTGAAACAAGTAGTGATAGAAAAGGTTTCATTTCTGGTCGATACTGACTTTTGATAGCCTATTTCCAAATCTGAGGGAACGCGCTGAGGGAATAAAAAAAATCATACATGTGTGATAATGCAAGAGAGAGAATAAAAATACAAATAAAAAAAGAGAAAACACAGGAACCCGTGTTGCTTGCCCTTTTGCAGCGTGCAGATGTTTTTTTTAAGCCAGACCTACAAACCTAAGCCTGACACCACGCAAAGAAACTCGAAAGAGTGCTGTGCACCAGCTGGCTCGCACGTACACGCAGGAAAGGCCATGACATTCAGCGAAAATAATAGCAGATGCAGACAATATTTGCAGCCGAAAAACAGGCCAATAAAATAACAGAAGGTTAAAGAACTTTCTAGAAGTGCTTTCTTGAAAAAAAAGATAAACAATTGTTACTGCTCAAGAAAGGTCACGCAGTCACGCTACAAATACAATTTCTGCGTGGAATTTCTTGATGGTGGAAAGTGGAAAAAACATTTTCAAGTCTTACCTTCTGGAAAAATGACGCAGTTAATGAATTTTATGGGGCTATTGATGTTTCCTTTCAAATGAAGGGGACAGAGTTTCCCGTCATCCACGGTCTGGACGTGGACAGGAGAAAAGACAGGAGAAGGAAACGCTACGATTTTCCCATCGATTTTTCGCCTACATGCAACTCTCTAAACGTGAAATTTACCATTCCTACAAAATCTATGGAGAGTTATTTACATTTTTAGCTTTCTTGATTAATCATCGTATATAAAGAACTAAAAAACTGTGGGTTTATTTGGTCAAGTGACCACCTAGAGCCAGAATTGCGTGACAGGTGTAGTTGAGAAAAGCTTGTCACTGTCGCAGATTTTAAAAGGCATCTAAAAAAAAGTACGGCAGTGCTCAGAGATTTTTTTAATGGTTTTCAGAGATAAAATGATGAATTATAAAGGGGAATTAAGATTAGTTCTGTAGCTTTCTGGCAAGGGGAGATATTTGACCTCAAAGTTGTCAAATATTTGGATGAATAGAAAAGTCTAAGAACACAGTCGTTTAATTGCCTCTGTTGATTGACAAGCTGTCAGTCAAATTAACTAATACTTGCGTCAGACATTAACTAAGGATGTAATAATATGTGTACAAATCCTCAGAGTAATTGGTTAAATACCATGGCAGTGAGAGCTTCATACATTTTACCTACTTTGAAGCGATTTCCTTGGTAAAAACCGGGAAAACTGAGGGGTGGTCTATCTCCCCCCGGAAAACACCAAAACAGAAACCAGTTTGTCTTTTTTGAGTTTTGTGGTAGACTCTTTAAACTGGCAAAGTTTCATTGAAGTCGGTGGGATGGCATGTCCAGTGCTCTTGTGGACACACTCTTAAACATGTTTCAAAGCTGTTATGTCAAACACACTTTAAAATATTTTGTAGCAATATACCGAGAAATAGATATTAATTGTTGAGAATGAGAAATTGTTGCGTGAGGGAAAGAAATCACTATGCGAGATTATCGATTAGTTTTTCTTAGCCGGTGAGCAACAGCTAGTCAGCGAGTGTATTTCTCTCAAAATGGCGGAACAACTGAGTGCAGAAGACTTTATAGAGTTTGTACCATTTAAAGAGGCGCTTCCGTTTATCACGCCTCTGATCACTTTAGATTAGAAATGTGTGCTAAGAAGCTTGAAGAACACACAAGAATGCTTATCACCATATCACTGTCTGAAAATTCCTCTTAAGACCTGTTTGAGGTGTTCGAATTGTATTTAGTCGTCTTATTAAGAAAGACGTCAAATACTTTACAGATACTTTAATGGTTTTCAGTATTCTGCTGTTATTTTTAGCTTACCTTCCATTGTGATCGCATAGGGCCTTGGCTTTACCGGCTGCAGCCACCACTACCAAAACGTAGAAATCGCTAAATCTGTTCGCTTGGACCACAGGATCTTCGACAGTAGTCAGTGGTGGATCTTTGTTGGGAAGGCATCTATAACTTTCCAGACAGAGTTTGTGTTTCCGTTGCCCTTTAATGGTTCTGAGCGAACATTTTCATTTTTTGCGATTCTTATCACTCGCTAAACTTCTTGCCTAAAAAATCGAAAAACGTTCCAATAAGGTTTGCCGTTTGTTTTACGCGCCTTTTTTTGCCACCTGTCGCGGCTAAAGGGAAGCTGTATGTTGAGAGTCACTGTACCACAGCCTGACATGTCAGCCACTGCAGAATTTTACATAGTCTCAGGGCAGGCTGCAACCCTGCTAGGTCGTAAAACATCAGAGATCCTTGCAATACTTAAGGTTGGAGTTGATGTTATGAACTGCAGTACAAACATTGACAATGCCCAGTCTCTAGACAACAAAGCTGCTCTTAAAGCTAAATTCCCAAAGTTTTTGAGGGCCCCGGCAAACTAAACGCTTACCACATGAAGTTACACCAAGATGACAGTGTCCCACCTGTGGCACAACCCCTTCGCCGAATACCATTTGGCAGGAGACAGAAAGTGACAGCAAAGTTGAAACAATTAGAAGAACTAGAAGTCATTGAAAAAGTCAATGTTCCCACTAACTGGATCAACCCACTTGTTGCCGTAGAGAAGCCCAACGGAGACATTCGCATTTGTTTGGATATGAGACAGGCGAATCGTGCAATCCTCAGGGAGAAACACCCAGTTCCCACACTGGAAGAAACATTACAGGAGATTGCAGAGGAAAAAGTTTTCGGGAAACTCGACCTAAACATGGCGTTTTATCAAATAGAGTTATACCCTGACTCGCATGGCGTAACCACGTTTACCGCCCCGGATGGCCTGTATCGATATAAGCGACTTTTCTTTGGCGTCAACTTGGCAGCAGAAAAGATTCAACCGCTAAATGGCAAATACTAAAGGATTGCCCCGGCACTTACAACCTGCATGACAGAGTGAGATTACTTGGCCGTAACCACAAGAAACATGATGAAAACCTCGACAAAGTAAGACGCAAGTTTGAAGAGCATGGGCTGAGCTTGGAGTACATGGGCTAGCTGAGCTTGGAGTACATGGGAGAAGTGCTCACGGGAGAGGGGCTGCAGATCTCCAAGAGGAGAGCGGAAGCGACTGTTGACGCACCAAAACCCCAAAATCAATCTAAAGAGAGAAGCTTCCCGGGATCTGTCCTCCTTGGAATTTCGACAATATCGAGCCGCTTGTGGGACCTAACGTGCATTGGCAAGTCCAGAAGGTGGGGTACTAAGGAAGAATAAGCTTTTGAACATATTAAGAAGTTGCTAACAAATGCCCTAGTCATGTTTTCTTTCGTCAAAGATGCTAAGATCCGTCTTATAACAAAAGCCTTACTTGTTGGCATTGGAGAAGTCCCAGAACAACAACAAGAGGATGGTTCATACAGCCCAGTGTGCTATGCCAGCCGCAAGCTAAGTAATGTGGAGAAGAGGCACTCTCAGTTCGAGAGAGAGGCGCTAGCCGTCCGTTGGGCCTATCAAAAATTTTGCCCCCACTTGTATGGAATCGAGTTTGAGCTCCGCACAGACCACAAGCCGCTAGTAACCGTTCTGGGTGTCAAGAGTACACGCCCATTAGCAGGTATTGAAATATGGTTGTTATACCGCGAGCAATTTCGTTATCTAGTGACACTTCGGGGAAAGAAAACTCTGCGAATGCCCTAAGCCGGCTCCCAGTAGATCCAGATCAAGAAGATGCACATGAAAGCACGGAATATGCCTTCAGTATAGCTAGTGAAGCTGCATCAGCAGCACTCACACCCCAACAAGTTGTGCAAGCATCTGCAAAAGATCCCACATTATATTTGATGAATCAAGCTGTTACCTCAGGAGACTGGAGTCACTTAATGGGCACAAGATACAGAGCTTTGGTAGAAGGACTGCGGGTCCTTGGCCAGCTTCCCCTCAAACGTAACCGTATCATAATGCCAGAAGCCTCTGGAAACATATACTCGCACATAAGGGTCACCAAGGTATGACAAGCACAAAGGTCCGCCTCAGAGAAAAGGCATGGTGGCCAAGCATGGATAAGCAGGTTATACATTAGTAAAAGCCTGTCATCCTTGCCAGCTAGTCGGCCCTAGAAGTACGATCGAACCCATCAGGTCCACAACATTACCCAAAGTTCTATAGGTTGACATCGCCGTCGACCTATTGGGGATTCCCAGCGGAAACCACCTGTTCGTAGTAGAAGACAACTACTCACGCTGGCCCGAAGTCATCTTGTTGAAGAAGACAGATGCATCACACGTCGCAAGAGCCGTGGAGGGTATTTTTCAAACATATGGCATACCTTAAAGTGTCCGCTGTGAGAATGACCCGATATTTGCCTCCACATAGCTTGAAGGCTTTCTAGATTTCTTAGGAATAGTTCACCGGAAAGGAATTCCCTACTGGCCGCAGAGTAATGGTGAAGTCGAGCACTGCAACGAGACTCTACTGAAGATAAAAAGAATCGCTACTTTGGAAGGTAAAGACTGGAAAAGGGCATTACGAAATTTCCTTTCAGTGTCAAACCACACATCACACAGTGTCTGGGTTGTCCCCAGCCGAGCTCCTGATGGGTCGACGCCTCAATGACAAACTTCCAAGAGTAACCATTCCAAGTGAAAGAATCACCGAGGCCCATTGGCAACAGCCTCTTCGCGAGAGAGACGCGCGGGGGAAACTTCGGCAGAAAGAGTATGCAGACAGAAAGCGGTCAGCACAATACAGTGATATTGGCGAGGGAGATCACATCCTGCTCAACAAGACCCGTGACAACAAACTGTCTACCAACTTTGAACCAGTATCATACAAAGTGGTAGAAAAGAAGGGCAATGTAATCCTCAAAAAAGATCAGGAGGGAAACACCAAACTGTGCAATTCGAGCCACATTGAAAAGTTTATTTAGTCAGCCCATCCACTGAAGCCACTGAAGCCCACGGAGGAGACGAGGGAGATGACATACCCACTGGAGGACAGTCAAAAGCGACTGCTTTGATCCTGCAAACCTATATAATTAAACACCCTACCCCACCTCCTGAATCCTCAGCAAGTCCCGTTCCTTCACGGCTAACTCGTGTTAGGCGCCCTCCATCGGGCTTGAACTAATAAACATTCGATGCAGATCTATGTAGTTCCCCTGAACGAAAAAGGATAGTTGTCGTGACGACATAGAATTTATCGATGATGAACATTGAACCAATATGTTTTGTTTTTATGTTTATCAATGTCATCGCTGGGAAAATTTTTGCAAGAAATCGGCTTCGGTTGATAATGTATTATGAATTAATGAGAATTATGTATAGCAAAGTTTGGTTGGACGGCGATTCTTTGTGTAACACAAAGTGCGTGGAGCTTCGTCATTATAAGTCTCTCTTACAAAGAAAATTTTTCTTTTCTTTACAGAATGGTACTCTTTCTTTCTTCTTTGGGCTTATTTTCTTCTTTTTCTTTTTTTTTTTTTTTTTTTCACCAAGGAATTTTTTCCACTCTTGATTTTTCCGTGAGCAAAGATTTTTTCATAAGCAAAGAACTTCTACGAGTGAATTTTTAAAGTGCGCGATGTAAACAAAATATGGAATTACATGTAAATGAAAATAGAGCCTCAGCGTGAGCGGTTGCCGCGACACTTCCCCAGAGGATTCACCCAGGTCCGAGATTATGACACCTTCCTGATTTATTATCTTTCATTTGAAAATACGTTTTTCTAAATAAATCAGTTGCTTTTAAAGATTTCAGAATTTTTTTAAAGAAACGTTTTTTTGAATGTTTGAATTCGGTTTAGTCAAATAAAGCAAAAATCGATTTTTTCCACCTTTGAAGGTGGAAATACCCTCTGTACCCAGTCGCTCGCAACTAAGAATTTTCCCTTTTTCTGTGAGATGCCTATGGCAAACCATGGTGAAAACCCAGCTGGGTTTCTTTTTCGTTTCATGGACAAAATGCAAAGCTAGCCAATAGGAATACGTAAAATCTTATCGATTTTCATCTTATGTAAACATTGGCGGCTAGATTGATCAGAAGCAGACGAAAATAATTTTCGGACATAAGAAAACCTATAAAAACCATTTCCGCATATCTATAATTTCACTCAGTCAAAAAATCTAGAGGTCATGTTAAGTAGGTTCGGAGGTATTTTAGGTCCGAGGCAGAAAACTTAACAGATACAAGCTGGAAAAAACCGTGTGAACAAAGATCATTGCGTTACTATGCAAATATATATTGAGCTACTAAGAGGCGATAAGTGACATGGGATTGGAGAATGGTGAAATTTGGCTTGTGCAGGCGAGGAAAGATTTGGATTCCAGCAGCTAAATTTAACGAATTCTGCAAACGTAAATTCGATAAACGCAGGTTACTATTTTTTGCTGTTTTTGTCGGCTGTATATAGGTTAATTATTCTGCGGAGTTGGATGGTTACCATAATTGTGAATCTCTTCGTGATATTCCGGAACCTTGGCTTTTGAAATAAGAGCAACCTTGCTCTGCAGTAAGACCTGTATCTACAAGTTCACAACTATGTTTCATCATGCACGGGTTGGCCATGATTCTTTGATTAGATAAAGGAGACAGTTGAATTTATTTGTCATGCTGTGGTGTTTTAATCGATTTCTTTCTCACCACAAACTTAACTACAAATCTCTAGGAAATAACTTAGGTACAGTCTTTAACTTAAGTACAGTCTTTCAGTTGTATTAAAGTGTATACGGCCTGTTTTCGTACTTATTGACGTTTTCGATAAACAAATCACGGCTCAAAGGAGAGAAGTCTGTCAGCGGGGATGGAAATTGTTTTTACCGAGCTGTTGCTTTTAGGAGGGATGAAACAGGCGCTGAGAAACACGAGGAGATTAGGAGGTGGAGTGGCAGTTTGTTTCAGAAGAAGGTTTTTTAGCTGCGACTCTCCGCCATTTTCAAATACAAAAACAGTCACGGTTTATTCAACACTAAAATTTTCTGTAGTGGTTTCTTCGGCTGATCTAAATGACTAATCATGGTACACTGTAACTGCACAATTTCTTTCAATGCTACACTTAGTAGCTCCCAGGCATCCAACGGAATTACCTTTAGGCGTCTACCTATACTTACGTCTATTTAAATTGAGCCGCAGCTTAATTCTTTAAATTGAACATACGATTGTTTTGAGATTAAGGTGTGCAAAGAAACCTTCGATTTTTTTCCTTTTCATTATGGCTTGTTTAACTTGATAAATTAGGAAAATGAACTGACCGCTGAAGCGCTTGGGGAAGATAAGTAATATTTTCCTTTATGTTCTTTTTTTAGCTATGGAGGTTCCGCAAGGCGAGACAGATCGAGATCGTGAAAAGGACAGCTCTTCAGGTTTGAAAACACTGAATATGAACATTAACACTATTCCACAATGACGTCTTTCATGCTTAGAGTAGAGCTACATATTTGCAAGTTAACTTTAAATACTGATCATGGCCTTAAATTTTGTTTGAAAGTAAAATTAGTACAACGACGTGAAGATGGAGAAACAAGAACCTTAATCATGCTGCAGATATTGCGTGGCTTTTAGAGCTGTTAGTTAAACTTTCACCGGAATAAATAGCGGGCTAGTCTGCCATCTTTTGGTAGATACTTTCACCTCGTTTTGCTTAAAGTGATGCATCATTACCCAGTGACAGGGTTATACCCCACTCAAAACAAGGCTTAAACATGTTTTAAAGCTGTTTTTTCAAACACAACTTAAAATATTCAGTTTCTTCATGGGAGCTGCTTAAACCAATGTTTGTCAGCTTTAAATATAGCACAAATTGAATCCTATGGACAGTTAAGCTTTTTGGTACACTGTTTCTGATTTACAACAGTTAAGCCCGGTCGAAACGAAGTTTATTTTGCGACGCAAACTTTCTCTGTTACCACAAGAATATACAAAGGTATTTGTAAGACTTGGTACTTCTCTGTAATGTTGATCGGCCGGACAGAGTAAATCCGAGTTCTCGCGGCTCAGTGACCTGATACCGAAATTGCATCGCGAAGATGAAGCTCGGTGCGATGTCGCTCTCTTCGATCTTAAAGAATTAAGGTACGTTTCTTCTTGGAGGGGGGTGGCTGGGGAATTTTGGTATTTTTTCCAAAAAAAAAGTGTTGGCCCTCCCTGGCCTTTTAATAGAAAAAACTCCTGACCCCCCACCTTAAGGTGACTGACAAAAGTGCGACACTCCCCACACTACTTCGTGGTATGTTCCATGCCGTAGTTATCTCAGAACGTTTCGCTTGTGAACGCAAAATGTTTGAATGTAAATATATCTCGATATTAAATGTGTGTGAGGTGAAACAAGAAATTGCGAACATTCACTGTGGGATATTATCGTTGTATAGCTGAAGTTCGAATATGGAAGTATAAACTTTGAGACTTTTTAAGTCCTCCAGGCACACAAACTCCACGAACCAATCCCGATTACACCAAACTTCCCGACTTTCACCTCCTCCACGTACGAAAACATCTACGAGTGGCCGCAAACCTGATGATTATCAGCCTTGAGCTCAAATAAAACAGATGTTTCAAAAGGGTAAGCTCAAAGCAGGGGATAAAAAGGCAATCAAAGAGTTTTCTGAAAAACACATTGTCTCAGAAAGCTTGATGCAGATTATATTGAGCATCTAACTGACATTGAAATGAGAAAAGATAAGTGGCGAACAGATAATGAAAGGAATTGTGCCGAAATAAAGAAACAAGGCTACAATGACATTGACTAGGAAGATCTCTATCACAGAAACCAGTCGCCATCCCTTAGAGTAGGTAAACTTGAACTTTATTGCATTTAAAGGAAAGAAAGATGAGAGAGTTAGGGTGGTGAGGCACATATTGGCAGTAGGATTTAGACTTCTATTATGGAGGACAGTCAGAACAACTTTCAGCCAGCCTCTGACTCAAATTCAGAGTCTGACAGAGACCGGGTAGAGCGCATTGTTGGATCAAGTAGAAACTCGGGCAGCGGACGGTCAACAGGAGCAAGAGGCTTAAGAAACGATACCTGAGTCTAGTACGCCTCGATACGGATGGAAAAGGACATGAGTCCTCCGAGAAAAAACTATGTGCCATGGCATATAAATGTAGAAATGTAACATAGAAGCGATAACGAAACACCAAATTAAATCAAAGTAGGTGAAAAGAAAAACTTAAACTATAAGTAAAATGGAAAGCACATCACAAAAGACCGCGTTTAAAAATTCTGGAAAAAGTGTGTCCCTTAGCTTGAATTGCTTACAGAAAGGTATGACTCTCCCCTTTAGGTGCTCACTTTTACTGATAACCTTCCCCTCTGAGGCTCCAGCCCTGCCCCCCAAGAAAAAACGTACCTTTCCTTAATGTGGCAAGCCAGACATGACAAAAGTGATTTGAGTTCAAAACTACCTATCGAATTTCAGTGATCGATGTGTGAAATTTAATAGGCTAGTTTCGAATTATTTGTGCGAGTTAGTCTGATTTTTAGCATCAAGTCGAGGCTGAGGGGAAAGGAGTCGTCTCAAAATGGAAGGGAATGATGCCTTCTTCACAAATATGAAAGTTCCTGAGCTACGGAAATTCTTAAAGGAAAGGGGTATTCAAATTTCTGTAAACGGTAAGAATAGGAAAAGGGCAGAACTGCTAGAGCTTTGCAAGAACGCGGCTGAAATAAAAGTTCCTGAACTTGTAAATAAAACAGAGCAATGCGACGAGTTGATTACGTTGCCAGGAGAAAAACTACTTCCCCATCCATTTTCGCTAAAGTTTTGGACTCATGACTTCACGGGTATTCCAGACTTCAGGATTCCCGATAGCTGCCATTATCTGGTTGGAAAAGATGGTTGCGATGAAGACTGTTTACGGTCGTATAAAAGTCCTTTTGTGGAGGATCTGAAGTACCGCGATTTAACTGATGCTGGGACAGATAAACCCACTGGATACTGCTATTTCCAGTTCATAGTCCTTTCCTTCGAAAGCTTCTTCTCTATGAACTTTGTTTTTATAAAGGACTTGGCCGTGATCATTCAGAGCAACTTCAGTAGAAACACGAATAATTTGGGCGTGAAGTACTCCTTTGCTGTCTTCGTTAGCGTTTCCTTTTCTCCGCTCATTCGACCTTTTTTCGCGTTGACTTGGACTTCTACGGACTGTAAGCTGATTAAATATTGTTGGAACCGTGCCGTGTGCCAACCTTTTAGTTCCAGAAAGTGTCTTCACGACTTTTTTAGTCTAAAAGTGTTCGGAGCATATATGCAAGTTCTTGATGGACGTGAACTCCGACATGAAAAAAATTCCATTGGCATTCTCTGCAAGTTTAGGAGGGAGACCGGCGTACATTATTACCAAAGAAATGATCGAGCAACTGCGTGAGACTAATTTAAACTGGATAAGTATAAGAACATGCCTTGTAATGGTAGTAAAAGCGACATGTCACCTTTTACCCCGAGTTTTCGCATTTCAAGGGGCTGACAATTTAATATCTTGTTATGTTATGACCACTTACACTTACTACTTAAAGTCTTAGCGATATTAGAGATCAGCTGATAAAATTTTAATTTAGAGTTTGTAGTCATGAAACTTGCATATTTTACATTCCTCTCGAAAGGCTTTCTAACTTGTAACCAAACTAACTGCCAGTGACAACTGTAATGACATTTGAATAGATATAAATTTGTGACCTAATTCTTTTTTTTTTTTCGGAAAGTTTAGAAAATGCCATCAACAGTAACTTGTATTCTGTGTTAAAAAAAAACCTTATACCAGTAATGTGAAAATGTCATGCATAACATAAAAAAATTGTAAAAACTAAGAAGCAAATTTCAAAGTATTCATTTCAAAGCATTCTGAGTGTTCATTTCAAATTGTTCACATCTTCCATACTCAACAATACTACAAAACAGGCTTGCTCCTCTTTCATTACATTAGTGAAATCCTCAAGCAGTGCTGGGTATGATTCATGTGTAGATGGAAGTATTAGCAATGGTCTACATGTTCTGGCAAAAGGACGTCAATGCTACCCTTCAAGGATAGCAAAGTGCACATCTATGTTGTGTACGTACAGTGATCACATCACTACCAGTGCAAATCCAGAGAAATATGGGTAAAGATTTGCAATTCAGTGACTCTATAAACCGTTTCAGTTGTTCAAAGGATGTCAGTTCTGCTTCAGTTGGTTCTTCAGCTCTGAATAACTTGTTAATTAATTTGGCGGCTTGCTTTAGTCTCGAAGGACTGAAAGTTTTCCTTAGAGCATAATATCTTGAGAATTGGACTCCACCAGTTGATCTCCAAGAGTGATTAGTGACCATTTTCTCCTATCAGTATCCCCTCTAAAACAAACATTAAGATCATGAGAATAAAGGAAATGATCACGAACTAAAGAGGCTCTTGGTTGTTAAACAAATTCTCTTTGTCAGAACCATAGGATGTGCATAGAGAACAGTACGGAAAAAAAGTATGCTGATGTTAGGATGCAAAGGGTTAAAACACTTGAATAATATGAAAATTCCAAGACATCTTCATCATTAGGTTTAAAATCATCGCCAAGGCACTTGTCCAATGTCTCTCTATCTTCTTTAGTTACAAATTGGCTAAGTCTTCATATCAACGTCTCTGAAATGATAACTTCATCCCCATAAAGATACAAGGCCACAAAAAGATGTAACACATTTACTAGGCAGTAATTGGCCCATTGGTAACCATATAGCAGAACCTAGGCAATGGCTTCCCACTATAGTTTCTGCATGTCATGCTCAATAAATGGGACTTTTTAATTGTTTCCAATCATCAGTGATGTGAAGCACTTTTGCCAAAGGCATGCTAAAACATTTAGAAGAACCTTGTTGCCTTCTCCCTTCTCTTCTCTACCAGCAGTGGCTATGTTTAGGTTATGGTGCTTCTTGGAATGCAGAAGGAGGGGAGAACAAAACATTTGTTAATAAATTGTTTCACTACAATATCAATCTCCTATGTAGAAAGCTTAACGGCCAATGATAAGGCATCACCCAAAGACTGGTTTTCTTTTACAACGGAGTCGGAGTCGGAGTCGACTCCGATATTCAGTTTTCACTCGAACAGAAGTGCACTTACCACTTCGACTCCGTCATTAGTGAAAACCAGCCTTAAACAAATTGGAGAGAAGGATATCCCGAAATGATTAATTCTTTTTTTCTGTAGTTTAGTAATAAACTGTGGGCAAGGACCGGAAGAACATTTGCAATAAAATTCATCCAAGGTCAAACTTAGTGCAATCCATCGAGCAACATGTACATTTCGTTAGTTTCCAATCAATTTGGCCATTTGTTAAATAAAAACATTATTTACATTCAATTGTACGAATAATTGAATAAGAAAAGAAGTGGAAAGCTAAATGCAAAAGAAAATCTCTATGAAGAAAATAACTTTTTGTGTATTTATGATTGCTAGATTATTTCTCTTTTCTTCTCACCAACATCATTTTTTCCCTTTTAACATTGGAGGGTAGACGACAATTTGCAAAATACACAAAAGTTGAAACCCAACGACAAATCTGGAAGGAGAGAGACTTGTAGAAATCTTGGCATTGTACATCAAAATTCAAGCAATTTTCATGAGGTCATTGAGTACCATGAGTGCGATCTGCAAACTACAAAAGAAGGAGGGGATAAAGCTGGACAAGAACGGGCCTATGAATCTCTTGGCAATGACTTTAAAGGCTTAGGCGATTTTCATAAGGCTATCAGTAACCACGAGCGTCGTCTACAAATTGCAAAAGAAGTGGGAGACAAAGCTGGAGAAGGACAGGCTTATGGAAATCTTGGCAATGCCTATAAGATGTTAGGCGATTTTCATAAGGCTATCAGTTACCACGAGCGTCATCTACAAGTTGCAAAAGAAGTGGGAGACAAAACTGAAGAAGGATGGGCTTATGGAAATCTTGGCATTGCCTATCAGATGTTAGGCGATTTTCATAAGGCTATCAGTTACCACGAGCGTCATCTACAAATTGCAAAAGAAGTGGGAGACAAAGCTGGAGAAGGAGGGGCTTATGGAAGTCTTGGCAATGCCTATAATATGTTAAGCGATTTTCATAAGACTATAAGTTACTACGAACGTCATCTACAAATTGCAAAAGAAGTGGGAGACAAAGCTGGAGAAGGACAGGCTTATGGAAATATTGGCAATGCCTATCATGGCTTAGGTGATTTTCATAACGCTATCAGCTACCACGAGCGCCGTCTACAAGTTGCAAAAGAAGTGGGAGACAAAGCTGGAGAAGGAGAGGCTTATGGAAATCTTGGCAATGGCTATAAGATGTTAGGCGATTTTCATAAGGCTATCAGTTACCACGAGCGTCATCTACAAATTGCAAAAGAAGTGGGAAAGAAAGCTGGAGAAGGACGGGCTTATGGAAATCTTGGCAATGCCTATCAGATGTTAGGCGATTTTCATAAGGCTATCAGTTACCACGAGCGTCATCTACAAATTGCAAAAGAAGTGGGAGACAAAGCTGGAGAAGGACGGGCTTATGGAAATCTTGGCAATGCCTATCATGGCTTAAGCGACTTTGATAAGGCTATCAGTTACCACGAGCGTGATCTACAAATTTCAAAAGAGGTGGGAGACAAAGCTGGAGAAGGAGGGGCTTATGGAAATCTTGGCAGTGCCTATCAGATGTTAGGCGATTTTCATAAGGCTATCAGTTACCACGAGCGTCATCTACAAATTGCAAAAGAGGTGGGAGACAAAGCTGGAGAAGGACAGGGTTATGGAAATCTTGGCATTGCCTATCAGATGTTAGGCGATTTTCATAAGGCTATCAGTTACCACGAGCGTGATCTACAAATTGCAAAAGAAGTGGGAGACAAAGCTGGAGAAGGACAGGCTTATGGAAATCTTGGCAATGGCTATAAGATGTTAGGCGATTTTCATAAGGCTATCAGTTACCACGAGCGTCATCTACAAATTGCAAAAGAAGTGGAAGACAAAGCTGGAGAAGGACGGGCTTATGGAAATCTTGGCATTGCCTATCATGGCTTAGGCGATTTTCATAAGGCTATCAGTTACCAAGAGCGTCATCTACAAATTGCAAAAGAAGTGGCAGACAAAGCTGGAGAAGGACGGGCTTATGGAAATCTTGGCAATGCCTATAGGATGTTAGGCGATTTTCATAAGGCTATCAGTTACCACGACCGTCATCTACAACTTGCAAAAGAAGTGGGAGACAAAGCTGGAGAAGGAGGGGCTTATGGAAATCTTGGCAATGCCTATCAGATGTTAAGCGATTTTCATAAGGCTATCAGTTACCACGAGCGTCATCTACAAATTGCAAAAGAGGTGGGAGACAAAGCTGGAGAAGGACAGGCTTATGGAAATCTTGGCAATGCCTATCAGATGTTAGGCGATTTTCATAAGGCTATCAGTTACCACGAGCGTCGTCTACAAGTTGCAAAAGAAGTTGGAGACAAAGCTGGAGAAGGACGGGCTTATGGAAATCTTGGTAATGCCTATGATAGCTTAGGCGATTTTCATAAGGCTATCAGTTACCACGAGCGTCATCTACAAATTGCAAGAGAAGTGGGAGACAAAGCTGGAGAAGGAGGGGTTTATGGAAATCTTGGCAATGCTTATAAGATGTTAGGCGATTTTCATAAGGCTATCAGTTACCACGAGCGTCGTCTACAAATTGCAAAAGAAGTGGGAGACAAAGCTGGAGAAGGAAGGGCTTATGGAAATCTTGGCAATGCCTATAATAGCTTAGGCGATTTTCATAAGGCTATCGGTTACCACAAGCGTCATCTACAAATTGCAAAAGAAGTGGCAGACAAAGCTGGAAAAGGAGGGGCTTATGGAAATCTTGGCAATGCCTATCATGGCTTAGGCGATTTTCATGAGGCTATCAGTTACCACGAGCGTCATCTACAAATTGCAAAAGAAGTGGGAAACAAAGCTGGAGAAGGACAGGCTTCTGGAAGTCTTGGCAGCGCCTATAATAGCCTAGGCGATTTTCATAAGGCTATCAGTTACCACGAGCGTCGTCTACAAATTGCAAAAGAGGTGGGAGACAAAGCTGGAGAAGGAGGGGCTTATGGAAATCTTGGCAATGCCTATCAGATGTTAGGCGATTTTCATAAGGCTATCAGTTACCACGAGCGTCATCTACAAATTGCAAAAGAGGTGGGAGACAAAGCTGGAGAAGGAGGGGCTTATGGAAATCTTGGCAGTGCCTATCAGATGTTAGGCGATTTTCATAAGGCTATCAGTTACCACGAGCGTCATCTACAAATTGCAAAAGAGGTGGGAGACAAAGCTGGAGAAGGAGGGGCTTATGGAAATCTTGGCAGTGCCTATCAGATGTTAAGCGATTTTCATAAGGCTATCAGTTACCACGAGCGTCGTCTACAAATTGCAAAAGAAGTGGCAGACAAAGCTGGAGAAGGAGGGGCTTATGGAAATCTTGGCAATGGATATCAGATGTTAGGCGATTTTCAGAAGGCTATCAGTTACCACAAGCGTCATCTACAAATTGCAAAAGAAGTGGGAAAGAAAACTGGAGAAGGACGGGCTTATGGAAATCTTGGCAATGCCTATCAGATGTTAAGCGATTTTCATAAGGCTATCAGTTACCACGAACGTCATCTACAAATTGCAAAAGAAGTGGGAGACAAAGCTGGAGAAGGACGGGCTTATGGAAGTCTTGGCAATGCCTGTCATGGCTTAGGCGATTTTCATAAGGCTATCAGTTACCACGGGCGTGATCTACAAATTGCAAAAGAAGTGAGAGACAAAGCTGAAGAAGGAAGGGCTTATGGAAATCTTGGCAATGCCTATCAGATGTTAGGCGATTTTCATAAGGCTATCAGTTACCACGAGCGTCATCTACAAATTGCAAAAGAAGTCGGAGACAAAGCTGGAGAAGGAGGGGCTTATGGAAATCTTGGCAATGCCTATGATAGCTTAGGCGATTTTCATAAGGCCATCAGTTACCACGAGCGTCAGCTACAAATTGCAAAAGAAGTGGCAGACAAAGCTGGAGAAGGAAGGGCCTATGCAAATCTTGGCATTGCCTCTCAGATGTTAGGCGATTTTCATAAGGCTATCAGTTACCAAGAGCGTCATCTACAAATTGCAAAAGAAGTGGGAGACAAAGCTGGAGAAGGACGGGCTTATGGAAATCTTGGCAATGCCTGTCATGGCTTAGGCGATTTTCATAAGGCTATCAGTTACCACGAGCGTCATCTACAAATTGCAAAAGAAGTGGGAGACAAAGCTGGAGAAGGATGGGCTTATGGAAATCTTGGCAATGACTATAAGATGTTAGGCGAATTTCATAAGGCTATCAGTTACCACGAACGTCATCTACAAATTGCAAAAGAAGTGGAAGACAAAGCTGGAGAAGGAAAGGCTTATGGAAATCTTGGCAATGCCTCTCAGATGTTAGGCGATTTTCATAAGGCTATCAGTTACCATGAGCGTCATCTACAAATTGCAAAAGAAGTGGGAGACAAAGCTGGAGAAGGACAGGCTTATGGAAATCTTGGCAATGCCTGTCATGGCTTAGGCGATTTTCATAAGGCTATCAGTTACCACGGGCGTGATCTACAAATTGCAAAAGAAGTGAGAGACAAAGCTGGAGAAGGAAGGGCTTATGGAAATCTTGGCAATGCCTATCAGATGTTAGGCGATTTTCATAAGGCTATCAGTTACCACGAGCGTCGTCTACAAATTGCAAAAGAAGTGGGAGACAAAGCTGGAGAAGGAGGGGCTTATGGAAGTCTTGGCAATGCCTATAATGGCCTAGGCGATTTTCATAAGGCTATCAGTTACCACGAGCGTCATCTACAAATTGCAAAAGAAGTGGCAGACAAAGCTGGAGAAGGAAGGGCTTATGGAAGTCTTGGTAATGCCTCTCATGGCTTAGGCAATTTTCATAAGGCTATCAGTTACCACGAGCGTCATCTACAAATTGCAAAAGAAGTGGGAGACAAAGCTGGAGGAGGACGGGCTTATGGAAATCTTGGCAATGCCTATCATGGCTTAGGCGACTTTCATAAGGCTATCAGTTACCACGAGCGTCATCTACAAATTGCAAAAGAAGTGGGAGACAAAGCTGGAGAAGGACAGGCTTATGGAAATCTTGGCAATGCCTATCATGGCTTAAGCGATTTTCATAAGGCTATCAGTTACCACGAGCGTCATCTACAAATTGCAAAAGAAGTGAGAGACAAAGCTGGAGAAGGACGGGCTTATGGAAATCTTGGCAATGCCTATCATGGCTTAGGCGATTTTCATAAGGCTACCAGTTACCACGAGCGTCGTCTAGAAGTTGCAAAAGAAGTGGGAGACAAAGCTGTAGAAGGACGGGCTTATGGAAATCTAGGCATTGCCTATGGAAACTTAAACGATTTTCATAATGCTATCAAGTACCATGAGCGTCATCTACAAAAAGCAAAAGAAGTAGGGAATAAAGCTGGAGAGAGATGGGCTCATGTAAGTCTTGGCAATGCCTTTCATAGCTCAGGCAACTCTCGTAGGGCAATCGAGTACCGTGAGCGTCATCTACAAATTGCAAAAGAAGTGGGGGACAAGGCTGGAGAAGGAGAGTCATACGGTAATCTTATCTTATACTCTTAATCAATGCATATCAGAGCTTTCGCGATTTTCATGACTCCAACCTAAAATTGTCCTGGCAAAATCAAAGGATAAAAGTTTGTTTGAGTATTGCATCTACATTATAAATTTCAAAGCTGAAAAATTCTCTTACCGCTCGACCTAGTCTGCCAAAGGCAAAGAACTTTTGCCTCTCTAGTAAACTGATTTCAGTTCAGGTACACGCTGTTCGTAGCTTTTGCGATAATTAATCGATAAGTTTATCACGGTCTTGCTTATTTAATTAATTTTGTCCAGATTTTACTTGGGACAAATTTGTCGACGATGTGTTTCACGATTTGTCGGCCTTGGCCAAAATTTGTCAAAATTTAGTGATGACGAAAAAATTGTTTTAAATAAACAACTTTTTCGTTAGTGCGGAAAGACCCCATGTTAAACAATTTTGGTTGAACAGATATTGGGAATTAAGTGGTAGTAAATGTCCGTTATATTGTATACTGAAACCAAACACCTCAAAATAATAATTTCCCCAGCCAAAGAGGAGGATGAGGTACCTTATTACAGCGACAGGAAAGATTTGGCAGATATAGAAGATGCAACAGTAGACACTGAAGACAATGAAAAGACTTTGATCAAAAGGTATGGGTTTTTCTGCAATGACTCAGTTTTTTTGCCTTTCCCATGTTTTTTTTTGTCATGGATTCACAGACCATTGTAAAGAGCAGGGTTGGAGTTGCTAGGAGGTGTTAACTAATGGCAACTTTTGACAAAGTGCTCTGACTAAAGAACAACCCTCCGGACCTCTTTATAAATGACAGTTACTTTCTTTTATGTTATTTTCTTTTTAATCTTTAGTTAATAAAGTTCATGCTTAATAACTGTAATGCTATTAAAAATTTATTACATTCATGCTCAAATCACTGGTGATCCTTGCAATCTGATTGGTTTTCATTGGCACGATTTATTGATAAAATGCACCATTTTTTGCTCTAAAGTGCATCGATTTCCCAGCTAATGAGAAAGTTCCACGAAAATACAGCAACAAATCAGATTTAACCAATTGTTTTAGGAAATCAATCAAATTTCAGAAAAAAAGAAAGACAACTTTCACAACATTTTATACACCAGCTCAGTACTGGATAAATAACATACATGTATTTGTACCGGCTTTAAAAAAAATCTTTATTCATTTAACAACTGAATTTTGCAAATTTAAAATAAATGTAATGAAGTGGTAATTGAACTTTTGCCATGCACTTTTAGTCTGAAATCATACTAGTGATTTCAAGTCTAATGCTGCTGCACAATCCTTTGATTCAGATGTCGCGCGTATGATTTCAGAACAAAGTTTACTCCACCCAGTTCAATTACCATGTTCTACAGGTATTCAACATTTTTTTTTCAGTGTTTCCATCAATAAAGGAGTACTTAATTATTATCAAAAATGATAGTGAATCATTTTAATAAATTTTTTTATTTATGATGATAATATTTGCACATATTTGACGCATATTTACACGCTATTTCAGTCAAAGAGGAGCAAATTAATGGAAAGAAAAGAAAAATAACATTTATTAGATTTAGTTTTGAAATTAAGTCTCAATATCTGAATGAGTTTTTCAAACTGCCAGTTTGCCACTTGCATTTTAAATGCCTTTGTCATTGCTTACTCCACTTGGGAAAAATATCTTAA
Organism: Pocillopora damicornis; assembly: GCF_964200805.1. Classification (NCBI taxonomy): domain Eukaryota; kingdom Metazoa; phylum Cnidaria; class Anthozoa; order Scleractinia; family Pocilloporidae; genus Pocillopora; species Pocillopora damicornis. Next base: position 27,251,324 of record NC_142670.1, on the reverse strand, counting down.
AATGCTGGATAACTAATTTCCTTTGTATTTCAGAGGAAAAATCGGAGGTAAGGAAGACTCATGGCACCTGAGGGAAGCTGGTGCCTCTATCAAACTTTGCAGTGGAGCTGTACAACAACTTGTGCCATTTACATGTAGATGCTTATTGTGGAACCCCAGGACCCTCTCCCCCTCCACTGCCAGTGATGAGATATTGGTTAGCAGTGTTATTGAAATATCTCATGATGGTCCACAAGATCTGGATTACAAGAAAAGTTTTGAAGGAATAAGTTTTACTGTATCTTTGCTGCACAGTGCCCCATATTTGGAGGGGTATGAGGTGGTTATCAAGCAACTGACTGACCAAGAGAACAACGAATGGAAGGAATTAAAGACAGAGAATACTTGGCATGGATCAGGTAACGTTATGTTTTAATTAAATACAGGTGTGAATAACTTAATGAATGATCATGTTATTCCTAGGCTCCCTTTTTCGCTGGCATCAATGTCAGCATTTGAGAAATGTGCAGCTGCCTCTCTCCTAACCCAAAATTAAACCTAGCCTGTAACACGAACTTATCAGTTGACTTAAGGGAGAAGGAGTAGATGTGCACTGACTTAGATGCGGACATCTATCCCTGCAATGAATGACATGCTGCACTCATAATGTCAAAGTAGACTTCTTGCTTCTTCATAGGCATTGCAAATCCAACTTTAGAACTTTTTTTTCGTTTACCCTTTAGGTGTATCCAAGCAGTACGTGTAATTATTGCATGCATGTTACATGAAGTCTCCAATGCATTTTAATCACTATAATATAAATTTTCCTCAATAACCATGTTGTGGCAAACTTTATTCTTTGAAGCATAAATATCATAATGACATCTGTTGGGGGTAACTTTATTGTTTGAAGACTTCAAAACACAGCTGAAGGATGCATTTCCAATCATTTATTTTTATATGCAGAAACTTCAACAGTTCCCAAGTGGCTTTTCCCATTTGCACAAGCTGTTTGCACAAAATCAGCAGTTTCTTCATTTGCTGCAGTCTGGCGTCCTAAGTCTTTCACCTTTTCAAGAGGTACTGCAGGAGGCCCGGAATTGACCTGTATTGTGCCTGACCTTCCTGATGTCAGTGTCCAAATTCCTCAGAGTTGTGTTCCTGTTTATCAAGATTTCTGTGTGACAATCAAGGTGCATGGAACTATAAAATTATATACATGCATGAGTCCTGCAACTTTTTCATTTTCCAGTTTTGAAAGCCATAGGATTGGCGTGAGGGGATTGTCAAAAGCAAAGAGATAAAACAAAGGTGTTGCAATAGTATAACCTGTACCCTCAGTTACTTGTCATACACTCCATGAACTTGGTGGCAATATTCATGGAAAGAGAGATATTAATTAACAACTTTAAGCTAAAACACAGGACAGTTGAGCTTGTGCTTGCATGCGTGTGAAGACTCATGTGGTTAAGTTCTAATCAGCAGTTTTGGTAACTTCGAATTATTTGTGGTACTACTGTCCCCATGTGTATGGATCCTGGGCATTCCCTTTTTAAAACTAGGTTTTAGAAAACTCATTCTAAGCAACAAACAGACTTTTGCTTTGATATAAATGTCAAATTGAAATCATTCCTGTCAGGTAAATTGGTTTGTATTGGTTTGCAATTAATGCAATTAGGGGATGAAGTTATGCATGATATCACAATGAATTTGCAAAACCAAGGTCTGAGTTATCTATGTAAGCCGAAGACAACACAGACATAAGGTTTGGTGAGTTATGACATCATGCAAAAACCAAATTAAATTATTGTTTTATTATACATTTTTTAAACAAATTAGGAAAGAAGACATCTCTTTAAATTTGCAAAAGTTTAAGAATACTTCACAGACAGTCAGGGCTTGGAAACTAGGCAGAGGTTGAACTCGACATGATAACTGCAATATCTGCGGTTGATATTGGGTTATTATGTTAACTTCACTCTTTACTGTATATCGATTGAGTGCTCTTGACCAATCAGACGTTTTTTATTAAGTCCAGTGTATACATTTTTTCATTATAATGCTTATATTACTACATAAAACTTTGAAAGGACATTTACATTGTGTACTATAATTTTTTAGATAATTTCAAAATTTCATCCTGAAATTCCCTTTTCACAATGTAAAGCAAATTATCTTTATGCTGGGAGTGGTTTAACATGCCCAGCAACTTGTTTTGCTTTTAAATCCAGGTACAAGAATTCCCAAGCAGTGAGCTAAAAGGAGAGGGAGGACTTGTCGGTCCAGTTCTTTACATTTCAGGCTCTCAAAATGTTAGTCTCATTGCGCCTGTAACAATAAGGATTCCTCTCACCTTCCGTAAAGGAAAACAAGAGTTGGCAGAGTTACGTCCCGGTGAACTGAGAATATTACAATGTGAAGCACATGACTGGAAAGACATTACAGATCAATTAGATGAACCGCCACGTCTTGTAGATGGGAAAGTGCAATTTAAAGTTAGGCATTTCTCTGGGTAAGTATTTGTCGTCGGCTTTATTTGAAAAATAATACGCATGACGTAGAGGAAATTCAAACGTATTTTAGTGTACAGTCATACATACATGGATTTCTTTTAGTTAACTATAGATTCAATAATTGAAATGACCACTAGAGTACGTATATACTCAAGATTATTGTGCAATGGCTGATAATCGTTTACATTGGATTGCTTGAGCTGTGTTTGATTTTTCCTTTTCTTTTTCGATAGATTCCGTCCAATCAAGTTGATGAGATCACTTTTACAATCTTCTTCGGGCTTCACTGAGTTTGTAGGAAAACTTTGCTATAGGTGTAGGCCTCAGCATGCCCGATTTTTTACGTGCTTGTGTGAGACCGGTGTTCGTGGACATTTTAAACTCAAACTTTTTTGCTATCCTCAAAGACTGTATTATGATGTAATACGGAAAATATCGGAATGTGTCGTACCCTACAAAGACGAAGGCTGCTCTTCTAAACCAGTTTGTGGAGAGGAGAAAATTTTGGTGTCTCTTTCCGAGGCTATCATACCCCAGGGCACAGACCAAAAAAATGCCCTGCAGTTTGTGAGGTATAATATATTACAACTTATTTCTGGCCCATCAAGTACATATGATTTACTTGAATACTTCTAGGTTACGTCATGCTAGTTTTACAAAGAAATGATTTATTCCTTCCATTGTAAAATTGTACATTGTTCAACTGTCAGTGAACCATTTTTCGTCATTGCTTTTCTAGGTTTCTTATCAATCAATAGGGCCATGGAGATATACATGTTGGTTTTTTTTTCGGCTTTATTGTCTTCAAGTGCTCGTTTTTAAATATTCAGTAGGGCTCTCGTTAAATGTGCTGTCATTTTCGGTTGTAAGGAAAGATTTCAAAACGTGTGCTTTTCTAGACGAAGACTCGGCTGGTGTACGTTAGGTTTGCCTCATTTAAATTCATTTCATTTTTAACAGATTCCACGAGAACAAAGTTTATTACACAGGTGGTGAAGTTTGCTTAGGAGGTGAGAGTGTTCCAGGAGTGAAGTTTTGCGACCAAAATCAGGAACTTTTGTGCAACATTATCATGGTATTAGCGTCTCAAGTAGGTGACATCTTACGGTTTGTGGATTTCCTAATTAAATGCACTTTTAGCCCAGAGCTAATAAAGTACTGATGCCAACCTTACTATAGTAGATGACAATTAATTAAAAGGATTAGCAATGTTTTAACTACAGGCAGCCCAAGCTCCAGTTGTGAGATGATCATCTTGTGAAATAAGAGTCATAGCGAAAATTTTAGTTTGTGTTGGAATAATTACGACCGCTCTTAGGAAGTAAAAATACAGTCAAATTCTCAATAAAAATATCTCACCTTACTTCCAAAGTGCATTGCCTGTGGTCAGACCGCTTACTAAGATGAAAAGAAGCCATTTTAGCAAGTTCTCCATTTTTAGGTTTCTTTCTCCTAGGAGTAGTAAAGCTAGTTTCCGAGTAAGATAATGAGGTCATTTAAGGCGGCACGAAACTTATTAAGGACGAATCACTAGAAAAAAAAACACTGAGAAACGTCGAATAGGTAAAGAAATGTCCTGCCCACAGAAAACAGTACATGAACATGCAGGACCTTGCAAATTTTTGATTTTGATTTTGTGATTACTTTATTTTGTGATTACTTTACTTTTCAGTTGCTTTAAAGTCGCTTTCTATGCCTCTGCCTTTTTATTTTTCCTTTTTCTTATTAATTAGTAAATTTCTTTATTTCCTCATTTCTATTCATCTCATACGCACCCGTAATATTGCAAATTTTCCTCCTCCATTTAGGTTTCTATTCCTGTCACCTCTGACTTTGAAGAAGGAAGTGGTAAGTTGTTGTTTTTGTTGTAGGTTTTGTTGTTGTTCGAATAAATACAATTTACTGGACTAGTCATCTTGTTCTAAAATATGTTGTTCGAATAAATACAACTCCTTAACACCAGTCATCTTGTTCTAAAATATGTAAATTCAGAAATGTAGGCTCTATGGGTTTTTAAAATGTAGCTTTTAGTGACAAAGCACGTGTTCTCAACGGAAAGTCATAATAACCTGCCTTACTTCATGTGTTAATAAATCGGGCCGTGCCCCCCCTCGCGCTCAACAGTGATGGCTTATTGTCTCTGTTATGTATCCGTAAACTCAATGCAGACCACGGTGCGTGCGTCCCTCCTTGCAGGGAATTTGATGCTGAAAACGAATAAAGCACAAAACGGCTTGGCAAAGACACAAAGAAGTGTAATTCTCTAGAAATTATTCCGTTGGCTGTATGGTTAAAATGATGGAATAACTCTGACAGTGATGAATCGTTTGCACCCGCTATTGCTTTGCAAATGAAATCTTAAATCGAATATTTTCCCATATAACGGCCCCCTTCGTCAAATTTGTCAATGCTCATTGTTACTTATAAGAGAAATCGACAAAACTTACTACTTTAATTTGTGAACGCTGGGTGATACCCGAATGATCACAGTCCAGGATCACCATATCAACGTTTCCGAACCATCAGTGCCATAAAAATTACATTAGTTCTCAAGCCAGCCATCTATTTAACTCAATTATTCTGCAGGAATTTCCTCCCAAAGTGTGAAACATTCAATTGTAAAGCGTCCAAATTCAGAATCATCGTCATGCAGCCCTGTTGCAGCTCCTAGGAAGAGGATACGCCAATCTGCAGGTAGTACCGAGATTAAAAATGTCGCGATGGATTTTCCTTTTTAATTGTATTTTATTCAAGTTTGCATGTTGTTGTTACGCGTTTATGCATGGTAAAATTTGTTTATGCAGAAAGACTGGCATTATATTTCTTAGACATCCCCTTTACCCACTTATATAAGAGAATAAAAAATAATGAATTAAAAGTGGACTCTATCATTAATCCAACACCTGTGTATCTTATTTTTTTATGTATGGGTTGGGAAAATGGTTTCCCTGCCGCTGCAAATGTATCCTCGCACAAGCTTGAAAATCTTTAGGGCAAACGATTCGGTATTGAATGATAACAAAAGGTGAGAAGTCGCCTTTCGCCACAACTGTTCGCTATTCGCCAAAGCCTTGAAGCACCCCTTTTCTAATTTTTTAATCTCCCTCCGTTGTTATCCTCAGGTACCTATTTGGTTAAAAATGGTGAACCATCAGATGAGGAGTTGGAATGTCTGTCCAGGGAACTTGCAGGAAAATGGAAGACATTAGGAAGACGCCTGGGATTCAACGAATCTAGAATAGAGAGCTTTGATGAACTCAAGAAGGAGCTTGAAGAGAAGGCTTATAAAATGTTAATGACTTGGAAAGAAAAAGTAGGCTGCGAAGCCACTTACAAAGTTTTGTACGATAAGTTGTGTCACAAATTGGTGGAATGTAAACGTCTAGCACAGCAGTATTGTTGCGATGAGATTGTAGGAAATGACTCTCCATAGTCATATACGATAGAGACTGAGTCGTTTCTGTATTACGTCAAATATCTTTGTGAGTACTCTAAAGAGCGTCTGTGTCCAGCATTCGCGCTTAGTAAGTCGTTAGTTTTCCTTGCGATTCAAGATTGGGGAAAGATTATCTCCAAAAAAAAAAACATATTTACCCGTATTCTTGCACTCGAGAACCGCTAGCTAAAGAATACTAAGGTCGGAATTCACTCAGACGTTCAGAACGACAGAGCTGAATAACGTCTGCGCATGCGCTTCGCTTTGGCGCGGATTTTGAGTCGTTTGCACGTTCGATGTGCTATGCTATAGATTCTAGGCGTTTTTTAACAGAATAACTTCCAGAATAACTTCCAAAAACTTTCTACACCCCTTAGATATTTTTAGAATTTAATTTTCTTCTTTAAAACACTGGAAATAGGAAAATGCCTTCAACGACAACAAAATGCCTTGGTTTTAAATGCCAGCCCTATTTTTCGCCGCAAATTTCGCTGAATTTTAACCTCAAACGCTTGAGCCCGTGTTATTGGCCGTATAACTGTGATGTCACATTTCGTTATTTAGCTCTGTCGTCCAGAGCATGTGAAGCTCATTACTACCCTCAACCATCTTATTTCATACTTCACAGCTTGAAATTAGAATGTATTTTCTCCTTATTATTCTCTGTGCATTTCCTAAGGAACAGACATAGAGAATTGGTTTAACAGTTAAGGGCTTCTTAAGTTAGAGATCAGTTACTATATTCTCGTGTTCTTAATTTTTGATTTAGGTTGACACTGAAAGGAAAAATTAGATGCTAGACACTATTTGAGTTGAATTAATCGTTTGTGGTTAGCTTGAATTAACAGCGTAATTTTGTACAGAGTGAGATTCCCCTTGTCTCAGTGTGGTGGATAAGTATAAAACGTGTAACGGCCTTAGAATAAAATTTTTAGATGCTGAGCTACCTTTTTTGTTCTTAAAAAGTGTAAAAAATTCAGCAAAAATCAAATACAAAATGTCTCTTTCTCAGGCTTAACTCCCATGATTCTTTGTGGTTTATAGAGGTTTCGCCCCATTGAAAGTTCAACAACAAGTTCACCCCTGATTCGACGAGTGGTCCCTGTCAAATATAACATAGATTTATATAGCCAACCCTAAAAGCAGAGTTCCAGTCAGTTTATTTTCCAGCCCTTCAACTTCTAAAAATTCCTATGCACTGGCTCTCGAAGAGTTAACGAGATGTGGAACGGAAGGAAGATATTCTCATAACTTGCAAAGTGATCAACATATCAACATGCGTGCTAGTCAGCGGTATTTTCAAGCAGCTGAAGACTTTTGTTGACGTTCCTTATTGTTTGAACGGATTGTCAAGAATATAGAATGTTTTCTTCCCTAGATGTCTGTATCGGTTGAAATGATATTTTATTGCCCGTGTTTGTTAATTTTGGTTTAGACAGAATGAAACGACGTTAAACGACTTCGAGTTAAGATCTAGATATCACCGGTCTATTAAAGGGTTTACACGCGGGATCAGTAGTCACTGAAATAATGTGCCAGAATAGTTTTTAGCATCTCTTATACCTTCTCCTGATGTCGCCATTTATGACTGTTTACTTCAAAGGTTTTTCTCTAAACTGTCAAACTCCTCTGATAAGCGTAGAAAATTAGAAAGAAAAGTCACATTTCAACTCGAGTCGATGTTTAAATTCTCTTCTTTCAACTGCTCTGGCTGGAAAGACCGATGCTGTAATTGCATATCAATGTACATGTCTTTAAACCAACTATCCTCTATCCTGGCAACCCTAGCCACTGAAATTCTAAATTTGTCTACCATCTGGTTCTTACGCTGCGAAAGTTAGATTTCAATGAAGACAAGCTAGAGTTAGAATATCTTTGTGCATAACAGAAACTAATCCAAAGATCAATCAAGTTTTATATTTAGTTTTAAAGTTGAGTCGATGTTGTTATTGACCCATAAAAAGAGATTCTGATATGTTAGCATCTATGAAATTCTGTCCTGGAAACTGGAGTTGTGGCAACATCACGCTTACCATGAAAAACAACAATACATTTTATTGATCTGAAAAAAGGATTCATTTGACCATCAACTAAGACTTTCACTGGTTCACTCTGACAAGATTTTAACATAAGAGGTTTTAAAAGGCTTGAGTATTTGTTAAAATTGGCCAACTTGATGCAGCAACTCAGGATATAAATTGAATGCACACTTTTTTTTAACATTTTTTCATTAATGCAGTTACCTGCTGGCAAAACATTATGATATATTTCAACCCAACCATTTTCTTATGAACACCATTATCAAATAATTATTCAGGTACCCTGGCTAAATAGAAAATGTGTAGTATATAAAAAATGTTTTAAATGCCACATTTAAACTAAGCGAACGACATTGAGAAACGTGTATAAGGGAACAGGGTCGCTTATTTCTGTCATTCATTTGCTTCTCACACCTGTTGCGGACTGGTTCATGAGGCTGGGCTGTCAGGGCGAGCAAACCATTAGATTTAAGAGAAATGTTAATTAGGAAAGTGATTATTTTGGAGCCTGGAAAATATCATTGTGTAAAGCCCTACAGGTACTAGCAAACTCATTCTTATAAACTAGTACGAGGAAGGATACAACATTTTACTTCATAGATTTGATTCACAGGCTGTGCACAAAAATTTAATTGGGCTATTAGAACTAAAATCCCTAAGGAATGATAAAACGTAGCCGGGTTAACACTGAAGTCGCCTCTAGCGTTCAAGTCGTTGTTTTCAAATGTCGGTTTTTTTTGCGAATACAACGTGTATGGTATAAAGACAATGGCTCCGAGAAGCCGAATTAAGTACAAAGATAATAGATTGAAAATGATTGAGATCGTTGCAAAGATGCTTGCAGCAAGGATGTGTTATTTCCAGAAATAGAAGAAAAGGTCAGAGTTGCCCCAGATGGCCAATACTGAGACAGGCTTAACCATGGCAAGAAATCGAGGTCAGTCAGCGGCCGATGTCACGGACGCAACACGAGCTGCGTTTCACCTTACTGCGTCTGCGCACTAAAATCAAACATCAAAAGATGTCGGAAATTACCTTTTACAAAGCCATTGCCATAGGTGTGATTTCTATCATTTTTCTGTGTCTTGATAAAATCATACCACAATTTCAGCAAAGGGTAGGGTACGTCCACAACTAAGATGATATTCCTTGTCACTTTCAATCCCCAACTTCCATTTTAAAAATGAATCAAAGGGAGGTGTATCAGACATTTTGCAGCGCTGATAACTTCTTTATTATTTTCTTTCCGAGATATTGCTTGAGAAGCTGTTAAAATCTTGTCCAAGTTAGAAGCTTACTATTTTGTTTTTCAAGTCAAATTATTTTCGCGCCAATGCTGCAATCTATGCCAATCTTTGAGCCTTCAGTAGCTGCCCTGTAGCGGTATTGTCCATAACAGGCTAGGTTACTATGTTTTTACAAAATGGCGATCGAAGAGTACTTTGAAATGTTTTCAGATCTTATAATTTTAGTTTTTGACTCAACGTCTCTACTGGGAACAAGACCCATGAGAAAAAAATTTTTTTGGACTTTTGGAAGTCGCTTGGCAGCGTGGATTCACACTTTTATGACTTCAAATAGCCTTCAATTAGAAGGTCGGCTTTCGAAGAGATCGAACAGACCTGGGCAATTGTGGCTGCAGGAGAAGCTTTAGCTGACCAACATAAGCCATTTTAAGACACTTAGGGCACCAAAAAGGTTTAAAGTTTCTTCGACTGGGGCAGATCGTAGCGAAATCGTAAGAGTTTGAGAACGGAGGTGAGTGATCTGGACACTCTTCTAATACATTTCAATTACACGCCCTGAAGTATATGTACGTTTTGACAAAGTCAGCTTCAAGATTGTCCAAGACTGGGTTGTTCAAATGCCGGTACACGTTGCTGCTAGGGGTTGTAGCTAGGGATTGTTCCAGTTTATGCTTACATTTCTTTTTCTGAGCAATACTCGTATTAATCTTAATCGTGACAAATTACTCAACAGGAAAGTTATTTTGAACCTAGAATGAAAAAATGACATCTAAGGCACGTAAGGTTTGGTTTGTTTCTTTATAACCCTTTAACCCCCAAGATCTGATTGTTAAATCTCCCCTCTAGCTGCTACACATTATCTTGTAAATTAGTTGTAAGAATTTGTTGTTAAATCAGCATAACAACTTTTCCCTGATAAGCTCTAGGATTCTTGTTACCTGTTTGCTGGATAATGTGAGGATATTATCAGGAGAAGTTTCTTGTTAATCACTTCTGGGGGTTAAAGGGCTAATTAAGCTTATATAATGTGAAGGATTTACATATGTTTTTCTCCATGGAAAAATAGCAGTTACATGTAGTTGCTGCTTAAAATGAATTCTTCAGGACAAATTTATCTTCAGGTTTTTTTTACTCATTGTTTTTCTTGTTTTGCTTTATTTTGTTTCAATTTACCCTTCAGCATAATGCAACTTGTGGTTAAATTAATTAAGTGCAGAATGGATTCTTTGGCTCACCACTGAAATGAAACAAAAAAAGTTTAGTCAAAGTCATATTTTATTTTTGATGACAACTTATTAAATGGTCGCAGTGTGATAAAGGAGTGAAAAGAGTAACACTAAAGAGTAGTCACATGTCAGCTGTTAAAGCACTATGGTGGTGTGATCTCTGGGAAGATTTGTTTGCTACTGCACTTTAGGATTACAGAGAGTAACTTAACTGTTTAATATGTGTCTTCTTCTGAAATTTTGCCCCCTTATGTGACTTAATTAAAAGAAAGAAGGAAACTTTTAAGAAATGAATGAAATGCATTGTTGCTGCCAAAAATCACATTGACATAATTTGTTTTAAATTCATATAGTTTTTTCTTTCCATTGCATTTTCATTAAGCTCTTTTGTTTTCAAGTCTGCTACTTTCATCTATTTTTTTTTAATTGAAAATTTAACAATTCATCAGATTAATTTTTTCTTTCCTAAGTTTCCCATATTTTAGGCTTTGCAGAATTTTGTAAGAGTTTTTTTAACCCTTAAACTCCCAGAGGTGATTAATATGCAACTTCTCCATATAATAAATATACATTTTCCCGCAAACAGGTAATGAGAATACACAGACTTATCATGTCAAAGTTGTCATCTTGATCTAACACTGAATCCTTGTCCCTTACCAGGAAAAATGTAACAGCAAGAGAGGAGAACTAACAATCAGATCTTGGAAGTAAAAGAGTGAAGAAAGCTATATGGTCAGTTTGTTTGTTTATCTGTTACTTTTTTTTGCTCAAGTTACTTATTTTGTATAAGTTCTTTACTGTAAATTTTATCATTTTTCTCATTCGCTTTAAATCGTTCCCTATTGTCTTTAACCAGCTGTTTCTCCCTGGATCTGGTACAACATTTGTTAGTGTCTTTTGCTCTCCTTTATTTTGCTTTCTATATCTAAAGTAAGTTATTATTTGTAATTTATTTTAGCAACTGCTTCAATTGTTCACCTTCCTTTGATTCTTCAGTTTTTTTTTTTATTTTGTGTGGAAGTATATTAAAGAGAATGTTTTTGTTTGGACTGTTAAAAGTATTTTTGGCCTTAAATAAGAGCAGTCCTCTGGGACTGTGATCCCCACAAACCACCAGATTTGCATCTTTTTTTCTCTTTTATTTATCTTTTTTGAACTAATGATGCTGTTGTTTTGTTCAGCTTATCAACATTTGCAGAGCAAGTCTCCAACATCTTGCAGTTCCTTTCTATAATTTTCCCCTTCACCTGCATACCTGCTTCTTGATATATACTGATGATAAGATATTACCCTATAAATCTGTCTTGAAGAGATGTCTGATTTTGGTTGCCTGAAATTCTGATTTTTTTGGCTCAGTATATAATGGATATTATTTTTTATGTTTATCCTTCAAATATTTTTCAACACAAGAAAAATGTTAATGAACCAACTACTGTTTATGGTGTGTCAGTGTTCTCTGAAATGATTTTGTGAACAAAAGAAACATTTTCCTCCTATAGCAACGCTTTGAATCAAATCTATAAACACAGTTTTCCATTTTAGATGTAAGGTTTGAAAATTGGGGAATATCACTTGAGGTATATTCTTGCATATCCCCCAGTTTTAGCTAGGGGATATTCTGTCATGTGATGGGCTTAGACCAATTGCCCACAAGCAAATAATTGTATTTGTTGGATTATAATGGAATTTACTGATCATGAGTAATTTTTTGTAAAAGTAAGGTAGCTGACGTATTGTAAATGTAATGTGTGGTTTTGTAATTAATATTTTAAAATATGAAAAAGAAGGAAAAAAAAAAGAGAAAAAGAAAGAAACCAACTTTAGCCACAGCACTGCAAAATACAAGACACCAAATTGCCATTTTTGTCTTTGATTGGTTGATTATAGTATTTTAGCCAATCACAGACCAGGGTCATGGAAAGCCTGGAAATATTAGACTGTTTTTAGGCTCAATCAATGTTATAAATAGCACTGTGTATGACAAGTAAAAAGATCATTATAGTGTTCAAATCTGTCCCAAATTGTCTCCTCTTAACCAACTACCTGAAATCTTGATCCTTTTACTTCCGAGATCTGAGAGTTGACTCACTCAACTGAAAATCTGACATGGTTTGTTTTTAATATTTCAGAGAATATGCTTGAGATTGTTTTAATGGTCAACCAAAAATTTGTCAAGTTGTTTTAGATATTTTATTTCCTTAATGGTTTTTATTTAATTTTTTTCAGGCCCTTCTTTATGGATTCTGTCAGTGTCCCAGAAAGACAGTATTACCAAACATGCTTGTGATAAGGAGTTTTGAACTCTCAAAGCCTGTAGAAGACAAGCAGTAAGTTTCCTGGTAGACTGACCAGGCTCTCTTTTCTTTCTGTGTTTAATTAGCTTTGATACCATGTTAGATTTCAAACCACAAACTCAATTATTGTCACAACAAGATAGTCAAGGGGGGGGCACAAAAGTGTCCTGTCAGGGTTGGTGGAGATTTCATGTTGGTTGACAGTAGTATATCTTGTACTCAGTGACAGATGTTTAGAATAATTCTTGCTATCAAGACAGAGCAAAATTTAATTACAGGAATTGATTGACTTTTGTTCTGATTATCATCTAGCAACAACCAATTACATTTAATTTACTAGCATAAAACCCATAATAAATTAAACATTCTTTTCCATGTGATAAAAGTAGCTCTTGCACATCTGTTGTACTGAGTGAATACTACAAAAGTGAGCCAAGTGATTAAATACTTAGACAAACAACTCTACTGATTGTTTCTTAAGTGTAGTTTAGTAAAGCCAAGTGAACAGGGTTAAGTTCTTCAACAGAGAGTGGGGTGATAGAAAAAGGAAGCCTTGGTTTTTCAATGCAATGCATTCTTTGCCATACCTGTCCAGAGTTTGTTTCAGTTCAAACTTTGTTAATGAACTTAAACATATTAAGTACTTATGACTGGCTTCAAGGGAAACAGTAAGTTTTCTTTTCCCAAGACTCTCAAATGTTCCTTGAGCTGAAGCCAAAGGGGAAAATTAGGGTCAAATAAAAAATGGTTTTTGAGTTGGGAGGTATAACATCATGATATTAAACAATTGCAAAGAATTTTGAGTACTTACATACTTAAACGTGTACTCTCAAGCTAACTCCTATACTCTCAAATTAGTCAGCTTTAATCAGAATTAATCAGGTTCATACTTTTATCATGTAGTGGGTACTGTCCTACGGTGAGAGAGGGATGGGGTTTAACTTTTCATTGTCAAATTGTTGGTGTCCTTTTTTGTTATTTTCTCCCGAATTTTAATTAACAGTCATTTGCAAAAATTAAGGACTCAAGATAAATGAGACTACAGCAAGTCACCTGGACATAGGACTGTTGTGCTTTCTTTACTTAAATTCAAATATTACCTTTAAAATAATCTAATGATAATCATTATATACTGAAACAAAATGTTTCATTCCTGATTGGTCTATTGTGAATTATTTTGAAAAGTAACTTGTTTAGTCAGTTATTAAGTTACAGGTTTTCCATACTACACACTGGCTTGAAATTAAAGCTTTCTAAGATAACTAAACAATGCTAAACTTTTTCATAATTTAAAAAAAAACCATTTAAACTTGATGTGTCCATAAAATTTGATGTGTTCATTCTAATGAATGATCAAATCAAACAATATAATTATCTTAAGGCATTTTCTAACTGGTTAAAAATGTTTTGAGTAATGTGCACCAGGAATGTACAAATAGCAATATTTCTAAGAGATTTTGTTTCGAACATATCATACATAAAAATGTATAAACAGCTCTTGCATGTCATAATTTATGGTTACACTTTACTTGTTAGGAAAGGTTTCCAAAAGGCACTCCCATGGCTTGTGCAGTTACCAAAGCTTTCTAAACATCACTCATGTCTTTGAATTAAGAGATGTACTTGAGCTCATGGGATTCTCCTTAAAAATACATGTGAGATTAAATTAGATTCATAGAATTGAGCAATGGAAAAAAAGAAATGAAATTCATCATATTTGGAAGATGATGCTTATGTTATTGCTCTGCCATTATACACTTTTTCCATCTGCACCCTGTGCTCACATGTGCCAATTCCTGGAAGAGCACACTATAAGCCAAGGAAATCGTAGAAGCACAATGATATAATAGAATCCTTAATTTATACACATGCATTTGGTATTGTCTGTTTTAATTCTTTACACTTTAACATCTTATTTATATGCATATTCTCCAATCTTTTCTCTATGTATTTCCTAATGTTCTGACAAGGAGAATTTGTTCAATAATCAAGAGCTTTTTTTCGTTATAGTAATCATGTCCTCTATTCATTCTCATGATAATAATGATAATTTAGGGATAATATTGCATGGAGAAATTAGTTGCTTGTCACTATTTGGGGTTAAAGGTTCAGAGAAAGTTTATGTTTAAACAGTAGAAAACCTGGTGTGCCTGGTCTTTTTTTTCCTATGGGACAAGTTGTAAATAAAATAGGGATTCTTATCTATGAAAAATTAAGTATGTATTTTATTTTTTTCCCTCTGGTTTGATGATGTATTTTTGTTGCAAGCAAAGAAAAACTTAGTGTAGAAACTTGCAAAGAGAGAACAACCACACCTGTTGCAGCAAAGTTCAGAGACAGAAGACGCCACAGGGGACCCACTTACTTTTTGTCTGGGATGAAAAATGTTGTAAGGAGACTTTTGGGCTGTGGAAACTTAAAAACAATGTAATGCTTATTTTGAATGCTATGATTTTACTAATTTTTTAATTTGTTTTGTTTTTTTAGTTACTTGGAAAAGCCAACATCAGTTTGGAATCAACAAAGTAAAAGAAAATTATTGCTAATATGAAATAAATGAGAATTACTCTGCATACTGAGTGTAGAGCTTATTCTAAATTGGAAACCAGTTTATGATTTCTTTTTTAGTCACCCTTGATATGATAATGTTGTGTCCTGTGTACTTTTCATTTAAAAACTAAGATTATGTTTCAAAACTGAAATAGTAGTAGTTTAAATGCTGGGCAGTTGAACCCATGAAGCACAGATAGATCAGTCATCGAAAAGAATACTGGGCATATGATCATAAGAAGTAAAGTAAGTAAACTTAGTTTGATGGCTTGTTATTGAACCTGTGCATTCTAGTCATGTTGCTTGTTAATTGTCATCTGAAATCTGCAAGTTTTGATATTTCTGCATCAGTGTCCCCATCCTCTGTCCCTGAGAAGTCAAAGTGGCAGTTGCACTGTGTGATGCTGATAAGGATTTGTTATATCCTATTGTGGCTCTCTCTTTTCCGAGCTTTTGGAAAGAGTGTCTAATAAACTAAAAATATCTATGGCTCATTTCACCTCAGTTGGATTTTGTAACAGAAAGATGTACAATACCCCACTTACAGCCTAACACACCACAGGAAGTCCATGCTTTTACATTAACACTTTGTTAGTACATGAGTACAGCAAAGATATAAGCATTGTAAACTGCTGCTTATAGGCCCCCAACTCCCCCCAGATTAAATGCCCATCTACCTTTCAACATAGAAAAAATATTAATAAAATACTAAAGAAAAATATTTAATACTAGGACAGCAAAGATGAACTTTAAGGGGGTAGTCTGAACTTCAGCTCTCTTATCTTACAGCTTTGTTCGTGTTGTTAGTTTTTTCGTTTGACGTTTTGAAGCTTAATTAAAAACCAATAAATGCAAAACGTATTTTGATCAGCGCCTAGCTGCTTTCGCTTTTTCTGTTGCTTTCATAAGCCCTCTCGGACATAGGGCCCTCCGTTTATAGACCCCCCCAGATACAGGCCCCTCCGTTTATAAGCTCTTCCTAAACCTCGTACAAAGTTGTATAGTCGCTGAGCTTATAATCGATAGGTTTCAGTATATTTGTGTTGTGGATCATAAAGGATTGGAATAGTCACATTCTCAACTTGAAAGTTTGATTCCGTTTTGGTTGAAAACAAAGATAACACAGCTTTTTTTCGAATTTTCAAGGCTGGTTTGCGGCTGATTAGCTCGCTGTTGAGAGAGGCAAGATAGGGAACTGAAAGCTACCTATGCGGCCGTAAATTAGCTTCAAAAAACTTACAAAATTCAAATGAAAAAACAATATAGAGGCCAGTAAAGTTATTTGTTGAAAAGTATTTCAAATTTCTGGGCTAAGTATGCAACAGTTTATTCTCAGACAAATCCTCATATTTCGTTCGTCGGCCAAAATAATAATCATATTTGCATAGTTTTAAAGGGTAACTGTGCGAGCTTGGGCTGCCTGTGGGCTCAGTCACGCATTCAGCGAAGAACTAAATAACAAGAAAAGTGCGGAATTACCCAAAATGCGCCATTTATGTCTGATGGGTGGGGAGGGGGCAGGGCTGATGAAAGCCTTAATTTTGTCATGCTCTCGGTTAATGAAAATGAGTGAAAAAGCTGCCGTGGGATCAGGAACTTTAACTCGCCCTGTTCTTCGCTTGTCTCTAATTCACTGACACAGAGTCTTGAACAGGTTTCTTAGTTTTGTAAAATTTGTCGGTTTAACTTATCTTCGGACATTCATGAAAATGAGAACGATGTAACCAAGATAAACACATGCAAGGAAGTAAATTTAACCACTGAATAAAAATAGGGGTCAGAGGAATGTAACCGTAAAGTAAGGCAAAGACCTCATCAAGTAATCCTGTGACAGTTAGGAAATTTGATTTCCATTGTCATGGTCAAGTAATTATTTTAATTGTGCGAATTTTTACGATTACATATTCAAATTCTAGGAAACAAACGAAGCGGTGAATCGAACGTCATTCGTCTCCCGCCTCTGGTCTCGTCGAATTTCTCGTTTGTAAAAGTACTGTACAGTTATCTACAAATCATTTAGTTTTACACCTCAGCCGAAGGAAAGGAACTCTAGCTGTGGATGAATTTTCCCAAGAGATTTGAGTAACAGATTGGTTTAATCCTTACCTCTGTGTTCCAGGTAAGATTAAGTGCAGCGATTTAGAGGATATTTTGAAGACAGTCGTTGTTTGCAGTACCCTTGATTACATAGATGCCCCGAACAACCTGCTTCAGTATAACTATCATCGTGTATACAGTCGTATGTGATTTTAATAAATACCAGTAGCGAAGCAAGATCAAGGTTGATAGAAGATAACGTAGGGTTGAAGATGCTGGATAACCATTCGAGCGCGAGGTCGTTAACTTTCATTTCCCCGGAAATGTTGATGAAAAACTGCAGAACGCTTAAACTATTGTCACAACGTTTGGAAAGAGATGTACTCGTGGAAAATTCGGCTCAGGGGCTCGGGAGGTCGCTATGCTTGCATGTGAACCATTTTCAGAATAAACTAAGAGTGTCGTGAACTTAAGGAAGTAATCTGTGTAATATTGATCAAGTGGTTGTAGTATTTCCGAAGGTTGCTTGTCTTTATAAATCTGCCGCTTTAATCTCGATCTCTCTTATCGGTTGTTAATCATGTCTAACGCAGCTAAGTGTGTTTCACATTGAGTAGAAGTTCGTAATTTGATTTGACCGTTTATACAGTCACATTGACTAGTATTGAAGTTTACACAATAACTCGGTTTTTAAAATATTTCACCATGTTTACGGTTATAGCAATGGGTAAATACAACCAAAGGACGCTGGGTAAAACTCCCTAAACACCACAATCGAGAGGGCATCCCTCTTTCTGTCTCTGGAATATTGATCATGTGAAATCCAAGTCATGGTTTCATTTTCAAGGGAAGATAAATTACCTCTGCCCCAGGTCGCTCTCAACTAAGAATTTTCCCTTTTTATACCAAACGTCTATCCAAATTGAGCCGCAGCTAAATGCTTTAATTTGAACTTAAGATTGTCATGCAAGACATAAATTATCACGGAATGAAGCTTATGAGAGATTAAGCTGTGCAAAGAAACCACCGATTTTTTTTTTTTTTTTGTATTGTGCCTTGTTTAATATGAACTTCAACCGATAAGTTTGGAAAATGAACTGATCACTGAAGCGCTCGGGGAAGATAAATAATATTTTCTTTTGTGTTCTTTTTTAGCTATGGAGGTTCCTCAAGGCAAGACAGATCAACATCGTGAACAAGACAGCTCTCCAGGTTTGAAAACACTGAATATGAACATTAGCACTATTTTATAATGAAATCTTTCATGCTTAGAGTAGAGCTACTACATATTTGTATGTTTACTGTAAACATTGATCATGACCTTAAATTTTGTTTGAAAGTAAAATAATACAACGACATGAGGAAGGAGCCACATGAAGCTTAATCGTGCTGAAAATATTGCGTGGCTTTCAGAGCTGTTAATTAGAGCCTAACCGGAAAAAAACTGCAGGCTAGTCTACCATCTTTTGGTGGATATTTTCACCTCATTCTCCTGAAAGAGATGTATCATTAGCCAGGAACAGGGTTACACCACATTCAAAACAAAGCTTAAGAGTGTCCACGAGAGCACCAGGCAGTCGTGCTACATACCATCTCATCGATTTCAGTGAAATTTGGCCAGTTTAAAGGATCTACCCCAAAACTAATAAAGACAAAATGGTTTCTGTTTTGGTTTTTCCGGGGAGAGATAGACAACCCCCCCCCCTCGGTTTTTCTTGGTTTTTACCAGGGAAATCGCTTCAAAATAGGTAGAATGTATGAAGCGTTCACTGCCATTGTATTTAACCAATTACTCTGAGGGTTTGCACACATATTATTACATCCTTATTACCGCCATCGAACATTTCCATGCAGAACTCCGCCAAACTAACTGTTGCGTGACCCGTAGACTTTCCGTACGAATTACTCAAGCGTGTTGTTCATGCTGTCTGCTAGATAAAAACTTCAGAATACTCTGCAGATCTCTATGATTATTTGCTTCCTTCTCTCGTAAAATACCTTATTTTTTTAAAGCATTTTATGACACATATAAATCCACATCTCTCTCGATCGAGTGTTGCCGGCGTTTGATTGCGTGACTAGCAAAATTTATTAATCATTAACTAAAATAAAATAATAATTAGAAAAATATCTCAGTGAATTTAAGGGAAGTATTAAAGGAAAAAGAACTGTAGCCCTCATTCATTAAAAACCCCGAATAAAAGTGAAATAAATGTGATTTTATTGAAAGTTTTTTATGAAAGCTCATAGCAAAATCTAAATTTCTGTTAAGTTCGAATGTGATTTTTTCCTTGTAATCTGTAATAAGTCTAGTAATAAGTCTAGTCGTCAACGCTTCATTCATAGTTTGACCTTTAAGCTGTCGACTGAAGTAACGCAATCGTATCGTTTTGCCGTAATAAATGACTTTTGAAAATGTTTTAAGGATCTATTAATTAAATTAATTTTGCATGACCGTTACACACATTTGCTCGCGGGTATCGCGCAAAATTATTCAACCTAGTTTACTCAACATTTTGCGTCGATGAACAAGATAATTTCTCAAATCACCGCTCAAATTTACAGCCGATAATCATGTAGCATGTCCCAAGTTAGAGGAATGATGCATCTTATGCACTTATCAGCGGCCATCCCGGGGGGGTTGATCCTGGGGACATACTGGGGAATAGCGCGGAATTTGCTGACTTTTGTCTCCAGTTTTTGGCCCGGGACGGGGGCATTGGACCGCTTTTGCACTTCCGAGGCAAGATACACGGGGAAAGACCCGCGGGATTTGTAACATCGCCGCTATCTTGAAAATGAAAGATCCGGACGGGGGGGGGGGGCTGGGTATTACCGTTGAACGGCTTCCAAAGTGGCGACGGAGAAAAAGGTAAACGTGTCTTACGTTTCTCTTGTAAATCTGTCCCCTTTTGTTTGTCATCCTTCCCTAACATAGCGAAAACATTTTTCGCACGAAATCTATGATCTCTTCCATGCTAATCTTTTGATGATTAGGTGTTGAATATTTATATTGCCATCTGTTTGAATAATTCATATTTTGCTAACTATATATATTATTGTTAAACTTTTATTAAAAATTATGCAGGAAATTACGTTACAATTTGGAATTCCTTTCAAATTATGTTCTCCGGGGGAGGGACAGTAGAAGCTTTTTGTGGAAAAATATTGGCCCTGGATAGGTGGAATTTGCAAATGTCTTGGTGCAAATGCACGGGGGTTCTCTTGGGTCAACCCCACGGGATGGCCGCTGATAAGAGCATTATCTCAGAAAATTCCCAATGATTATAAATTCATTCTTAAACCAACCACACCAAATTCGGCTTACCTTTAACAATTACTTCCCTCTCAAGAACGCCATCTTCACCAGTAACATGTGAGACGAACAGATATATGATGCACTCCCCATAGATCAAGTGTCAGGGGATTAACTTGATTCACTTGAGTCGATAGTCGTCAGTACCGCAAAGTAGTTTCCTTTGCGGAATGTCGGTCAGCCCTATAGTTCCTTTTCCTTTAGCATTTCCCATAAAATTCACCTTAATATTTTTCTTAGCTAATCAATTATTTTTATTTTAGTTAATAATGGATTTTTTTTGCTTTTTCACTCGTGGTCATTCGTGGTGACTCGTGGTGACTCGTGGTGACTTGTGGTGACTCGTGGTCACGCGTGGTCACTCGGGGTGTACTTTTAGACATGATCATCGGCATCTAAAGTTGGAGTAGTTAAAAATATGTGAGGCGTGTCGCGTAAATGGACGCCATGGGACAAATATTTCAAATATCACGATTTCCCGAAACATCCGTTGTCATGAATATGAAAGCGATCTTCGCAGTAATGAACACTACTTAAAAAGTAAAGAAGGCCTGAAAAAAATTCAGGCCTGTACGGGATTTGAACCCATGACCTCTGAGATACCGGTGCAGTGCTCTACCAACTGAGCTAACAAGTCGACTGGAAGTTGGTCACTGTGTTGGTTCCAAATAAACCCGTGAAGTGGTGAATAAACGGTTGTGAATATATGGAAGTCATATATTTGAACTGCGGTTAAAGACGTGAATATGAAAGTGATCTTCGCAGTAATGAACACTACTTAAGTAATAGTGAAAAGAAGTGATAGATCGATTTCATGTTCACGTCTCTAACCGCAGTTCAAATATATGACTTCCATGTATTCACAACCGTTTATACATCCGTTATCATTATTCCTTGAATGTTTTGGTGAAATTTGACGAAAATCGGACAAATCTATGTACCCAATAAGTTCGCTCAAATTTGTCATATTCCTCCTAAAATCAAATTCGAGATTTTAGCTCATAGAAGTTCGCAAACAACATCTCCCCACGCAAGGAAATTATCTCGTCTCTTCAAACCGCAAGCAATGGAACAACTGCACCTCCTGGCGTCAATGATTCTCGATCGCTCGGTGGAGCGTTGAGGAGGGCGACACAATAATGAGCAAAGTTGCCAAAGGCAAAGAAAACCCGCGGTAAAAATGGAGAAGCCGGAAAATGTGCTGAGGAGCAAGACAACAAATCGACAGACAACTTTTAAAATTACTATTTGAGGCGAATGTTGATGTCTTTGTATCCAGGGTTCAATAAAGAAAAGGAAACCTCGTTTTCAACATTGTGTATGGCAAAGTTTGGTTGGACGGCGACTTCTTTGTTCGAAATATGGACGCCAGCGTGGAGCTCCAACATTACAAGTCTCATTTACAAAAGAAATTTTTTCTTTTCTTTACAGAATGGTACTCTTTCTTTCTTCTTTGGGCCTTTTTTTTCTTTTTTCTTTTTTTTTTTTTACCAAGGAGTTTTTCCGCTCTTGATTTTTCCGTTAGCAAAGATTTTTCCACAAGCAAAGAGCTTCTACGAGTGACTTTTTAAAGTGCGCGATGTAGACAAGATATGGAATTACATTTAAGAGGCGATCTCTGGAAGAGCGGTCCAGGGCATTTCGCATCGGAAAAAAGTTTCCCCTCAAACTTTTCCCAATAAACTATCTTTGGTTACAAGTAAATAAAACCACAATAGTTTCTGGAAATACGTTAAATTTTCAATACATAAAATTCTTAGAGCTCTCATAAGTCAAAGCTGCAAAAGGCTCTTTTTTGACATCTTGCGACATCGAAAATTTCAAAAGTTGAATAGCTTGGTCCTCGTATCACACTGCATGCAGCAAAAAATATTTTTATTCTTTAAGTGTGTGATATATAAGGTGTATAAAATGCATTTCAATTTTGATATTCGTTTATTCAGAGGCTCGTCAAAATTTATTAAAAAACACTCGTTGGAAAGCTTTCTGAAATTGGTTAAAAGTACTCTTTCTTTCTTGGTTGATATTGCTCAAGTCCAGACCAGACCATTAAAAACTTCACTTGATTTCTGCTAATAAGATGTTTGGCTGCAGAAAAATATAAAAACATCTTGCACTTATTGATTTTCTTCGCCGAGGTGACTTCAAACTTTTAGCGATATTGCTAGCGTGACAGCCGATTATGCAAATTAGTTCATTGAGCAAACTCCGACCGTTTTATATGAGTAGCTCAATAAATCTTAGATTTTAACCATTTTAAGAAGAAAATACATTAGGAAAGAGCTTTAAGACCACACTGATTAATACTTTAAGCTTTTCAAAAGGCCAAAATTTGACAATTTTTAATATCTCGTGACGAAAGACGTCAACAACAACGTATCGAATATCATAATTTGATTAGCGCTCGCGAACTTATTTAAAAATTTGGCTTCTGTTATTTCACATTTGAGTTCTGATGGCTTACGCTATTCAAACCTGTATGAATATTTCAAAACCAAACTACAGGATTCTATTTAGTGTAACCGGCGATAACAGCACACACAGAAATACACCGTGACCATTGACTCTGTCTCGTAAACGGACAAATTGTGTAATTGTCCTGAATACTTCTCATGTCTAAATAAAGCAGCGATTGCTCGGATTTCTAGCTGAAAGGGAAAAAAGTGATATTTGGTCGTCACGCCTGTCTACATAACAGTCCCTTCTCATAAGTTTGAAGAGTTCTTGTGAAAAAGGATATCGCATTTGCATAATTAACGGTGGACGTCATAACTAGATTGCATAACATCTGCACTCCGAAATCATTTCCTCCATTTTTGCAAGAGGTGCTGCATTTGTATCTTGCATTTTGAATGCGAGCTCAAAATGTTTGCACATGTCTCTTAGCATCTTGACTTTGAGGCTAGGCAACCTTGCTTCTCTTGCCACGAGCACACGTCATAGATATCAAACGTGATTGGATGTTTCAATCCTATCTCATCCATTACTGTGTTCCTCGCCTCTCTCTGAAACATACCCAACTGCATTGTGTACTCAGAAATAGCGCCTTTTTCTCCTTCAAAAATACTCTTCAGCTTCTCACAATCCTCACACCTCACGTTGTGACTGTGACTGCATACTTTCTGAACGTCAGTGTCAACAGCATGACTAAGTTTGAAACCATCCGCTCCCTCAGCTGCAGTATTGTCTAAACCTCTATAGAACGCCATACATCTTAGAAATGGCCTTTGACATTTGCAAATTGACAGAATACCGGCTCTTTACCCATTTGGAATCGCTACCAGGGTGTGTCGGATACTGGCACGCTGAACTTTGGCGCCAGAACTTCCCATAAGTGTGCCTATGCTTTGCGCAGACCCACATTTTGTCATAACTGAGTCTTCTACATCGAACAGGCCAGCTCTTGCAAAGATAAGCTCTCCTTCTGTGAAACTCTCTTTTGACAAATGGATTAAGCAGAAATGACTCTTTATTGAGTCAGTACTCTGAGGCAAGTTAAACAAACCGGAAACTCCTCGTCAGTCTCCGAACGAAGTTTCTGAGGAACGCGACTGAAAACAGGACTTCTTGTGGCGAATACCGTTTCAAGAATTTTTTTTTATTAATCCCAAGCAAACCAGTACCGAAAGAGACATATGAATGACAGCTAATAAAATTACACGCTTTACGATATAGATATAGCTAATTGTTGGAAAAATGAGGTGACACGTAACGTAATAATTTATTTCCTCAAAAATCGCGGGGTCCTTTTCCACAAGAACTCTCTAGAGTTCTGAATAGAAACTTTCATAAAGACCGGTGTGCAGGCAAAATTTCTCTTATTTCTGCCGACCAGAATTCTGATCCAAAAGGCGATGTTATCGCTGCTTTATTACGAAGGGAGAAGCAATTCAGGATAATTACACAATTGAATTATGTGACAGTGGTCACGGTGTATTTCAGTGTGTGCTGTTATCGCCGGTTACACCAAATAGAATCCTGTAGTTTGGTTTTGAAATGTTCATACAGGTTTTAATAGCGTAAGCTGTCAGAACTCGAATATGAAATAACAGAAGCCAAATTATTTAAAAGGGGTTTGCGAGCGCCAATCAAATTATGATATTCGATATGTTGTTGTTGACGTCTTTCGTCACGAGATAATAAAATTTGTCAAAATTTTGGCCTTTTAAAATGTTTAAGGTATTAATCGGTGTGGTCTTAAAGCTTTTCCACTATATTTTCTACTTTATTTTCTACTTATAATGGTCAAAAGCTAAGATTTATTCAGCTACTCACATAAAACGGTCGGAGTTTGCTCAATGAACTAATTTGCATAATCGGCTGTCACGCTAGCAATATCGCTAAAAGTTCGAAGTCACCTCAGCGAAGAAAATCAATAAGTGCAAGATGTTTTTATATTTTTCTGCAGCCAAACATCTTATTAGCAGAAATCAAGCGGCGTTTTTAATGGTCTGGTCTGGACTTGAGCAATATCAACCAAGAAAGAAAGAGTACTTTTAACCAATTTCAGAAAGCTTTCCAACGAGTGTTTTTAAATAAATTTTGACGAGCCTCTGAATAAACGAATATCAAAATTGAAATGCATTTTATACACCTTATATATCACACACTTTAAGAATAAAAATATTTTTTGCTGCATGCGGTGTGATACGAGGAACTTTTGAAATTTTCGATGTCGCAAAAGGTCAAAAAAGGGCCTTTTGCAGCTTTGACTTTTGACAGCTCTAAAAATTTTATGTTAACGTATTTCCAGAAACTATTGTGGTTTTATTTACTTGTAACCAAAGATAGTTTATTGGGAAAAGTTTGAGGGAAAACTTTTTTCCGATGCGAAATGCCCTGGACCGCTCTTACAGAGATCGCCTCTTAAATGAAAATCGAGCCTCAACGTGAGCGGTTGCCGCGAAACTCACCCGGGGGATGCGCCCAGGTCCGAGATTATGACACCTTCCTAATTTATTAACTTTCATTTAAAAATACGTTTTTCGAAATATATCGGTTTCTTTTCAAGATTTCGGGATTATTTTATGGAAACATTATGTTGAATGTTTGAATTCAGTCTAGTGAAATAAAGCAAAATCGATTTTTTCGACCTCTGAAGGTGGAAATTCCCTCTGCCCCTGGTCGCTAGCAGCTAGGAATTTTCCCTTTTTCCGTGGTATGCGTATGGCATACCATGGTGAAAACCCAGCTGTGTTTCTTTTTCATTGCATGGACAAATTGCAAAGCTAGTCAATAGGAATACGTAAAATCTTATCGATTTTCATCTTATGTAAACATTGGCGGCTGGATTGATCAGAAGCGGACGAAAATAATTTTCTTACAAAAGAAAACCTATGGAAATCATTTCCGCATATCTATAATTTCACTCAGTCAAAAAAACTACCGGTCATATTAAGTACGTTCTGAGGTATTTTTGTTCCGAGGCAGAAAACTTATCAGATACAAGCTGGAGAAAACCGTGTGAACAAAGATTATTGCGTTACAATGCAAAGATATATTGAGGATTGGAGAATGGTGGAGTTTGGATTGTGCAGGCGAGGAAAGATTTGGATTCCAGCAGCTAAATTTAACGAATTCTGCAAGCGTAAATTCGATAAACGCAGGTTACTATTTTTTGCTGTTTTTGTCGGCTGTATATAGGTTAATTATTCTGCGGGGTTGGATGGTTACCATAATTGTGAATCTCTTTGTGATATTCCGGAACCTTGGCTTTTGAAATAAGAGCAACCTTGCTTTGCAGTAAGACCTGTATCTACAAGTTCACAGCTATGTTTCATCATGCACGGGTTGGCCATGATTCTTTGATTAGATAAAGGAGACAGTTGAATTTATTTGTCATGCTGTGGTGTTTTAATCGATTTCTTTCTTACCACAAACTTAACTACAAATCTCTAGGAAATAATTTAGGTGCAGTCCTTAACTTAAGTACAGTTTTTCAGTTGTATTAAAGTGTATACGGCCTGTTTTCGTACTTATTGACGTTTTCGATAAACAAATCACGGCTCAAAGGAGAGAAGTCTGTCAGCGGGGATGGAAATTGTTTTTACCGAGCTGTTGCTTTTAGGAGGGATGAAACAGGCGCTGAGAAACACGAGGAGATTAGGAGGTGGAGTGGCAGTTTGTTTCAGAAAAAGGTTTTTTAGCTGCGACTCTTCGCTATTTTCAAATACAAAAACAGTCACAGTTTCTTCAACACTAAAATTTTCTACAGTGGTTTCTTCGGCTGATCTAAATGACTAATCATGGTACACTGTAACTGCACAATTTCTTTCAATGCTACACTTAGTAGCTCCCAAGCATCCAACGGAATCACCTTTAGGCGTCTTACTATACTCACGTCTATTTAAATTGAGCCGCGGCTTAATTCTTTAAATTGAACATACGATTGTTTTGAGATTAAGGTGTGCAAAGAAACCTTCGATTTTTTCCTTTGCATTGTGGCTTGTTTAACTTGATAAATTAGGAAAATGAACTGACCGCTGAAGCGCTTGGGGAAGATAAGTAATATTTTCCTTTATTGTTTTTTTAGAGGGCACGGTAACGAATCTTGCAATCTGATTGGTTCTTTACCCGGTCAGTATTTTCCTATCTCTGCCCACGGGCCACGGTAACGCTTTCGTGAGTCGCCGAGTACATCCCAACTCTCGTTGTCATTTTTCATAAATATACCTCGTTTTCCGGCTGGGCAGTATTTTTAAGCAAACACGTCGGTCACTACCTCAAGCCGATAAATAACTTATGAATCCTCTCTTTTCTCTCTATCAAATCACTTTGGTTGACAGAAAAATATTGGTTTCAGAATGAATTTGTATAAACAATAGTGTCATTACGTTGGTTGACAAGCGGCCTAAAAACCTTCTGCAATTAATTTTAAT
Organism: Pocillopora damicornis; assembly: GCF_964200805.1. NCBI lineage: Eukaryota > Metazoa > Cnidaria > Anthozoa > Scleractinia > Pocilloporidae > Pocillopora > Pocillopora damicornis. Next base: position 27,223,809 of record NC_142670.1, on the reverse strand, counting down.
CGTTCACAAAAAGTACCCAGAAAGTTGGAACGTGAGGTATTTGGTTACAGTTAAACTGAACGATGGAACTTTCATTCATTTAATATCTGAATTTTCTCGAGCAATTTGTTCATAGTGAAAGAGCGAGCGAAGTTTTAATTTAAGTTCTACAACAAATATACGCTCCTGGTGAGTCTTTCCAATTCCGTTCAATTTGGACATTTGTACCTTAAATTGCACAACAGAAATTGAAGGAATTTTTTGAGAAAAGGCCGCATTACATTCCCTTGTGTCTCGTTGGAGTGTGCCGTTCGAATTTAGTTTTTGTGAAGGAAAGATCAGAGTTAAACACGCCATTACAGCAAACAAACGAGCAAACTCTCACAACTTCAAAATAAAAAGATTGAATTCACTCACAATTAATTTCCTCGCCGTTTACTTAATGAACAGAGGTAAATCTTCGTACATGAATGAATCGTCGATGAGAGTGAATAATACTTTCCGTTAGATCATTAACTGATTTTGAAGAAAACATTGTCGTGACAGTCCTTGCCAAACTAGTTCTGTTGGTTTTCAAATGTTCCTTCGCTTTTCTTTTTCTTGCGCGCTCTCTAATTGACAAGTGTCAGATTGTGACAGATACTTGTAAAAATAATGTTTCAAAGTTTGTTTGGAAGCCTTTTAAATCACCTTTATCGTTACGGAAATGAAAATGTTTCGCTGAGGCATCTCTCTTAAATTTGCATCACCTCTAATTTAACTACCATTTACCCACTCAAAAACTGTTCAGTTTATGGAAGATCTTGCCGTATTTACGGCCATAAATCATTCGGGTTCTTTCGGAAAGAATTTCGTCAAGTTTAAAAACAATAAATATGTTATTTACCGGCTAAGGGTCGGTCCGTATGGTGAAAAACTGTGACCTCGGTCTTGAAAATGCTGCCCTCGGCCTACGGCCTCGGGCAGTATTTTCAAGACCTCGGTCACAGTTTTTCACCATACGGACCTCCCAGCCGGCAAATAACATATATTTATGTTCTTTTTTTAGCTATGGAGGTTCCGCAAGGCGAGACAGATCGAGATCGTGAACAAGACAGCTCTTCAGGTTTGAAAACACTGAATGTGAACATTAACACTATTCCACAATGACGTCTTTCATGCTTAGAGTAGAGCTACATATTTTCAAGTTAACTTTAAAAACTGATCATGGCCTTAAATTTTGTCTGAAAGTAAAATTAGTACAACGACGAGAAGTTGGAGAAACAAGAACCTTAATCATGCTGCAAATATTGCGTGGCTTTTGGAGCTGTTAGTTAAAGTCCCAACGGAATAAATAGCGGGCTAGTCTGCCATCTTTTCGTACATACTTTCACCTCGTTTTGCTTAACGTGATGCATCATTAGCCAGTGACAGGGTTATAACCCACTCAAAACAAGGCATAAACATGTTTTAAAGCTGTTTTTTCAAACACAGCTTAAAATATTCAGTTTCTTCATGGGAGCTGCTTAAACCAATGTTTGTCGGCTTTAAATATAGCACAAATTGAATCCTATGGACAATTAAGCTTTTTGGTTCACTGTTTCTGATTTACAACAGTTAAGCCCGGTCGAAACGAAGTTTATTTTGCGACGCAAACTTTCTCTGTTACCACAAGAATATACAAAGGTATTTGTAAGACTTGGTACTTCTCTGTAATGTTGATCGGCCGGACTGAGTAAATCCGAGTTCTCGCGGCTCAGTGACCTGATACCGAAATTACATCGCGAAGATGAAGCTCAGTGCGATGTCCCTCTCTTCGATCTTAAAGAATTAAGATACGTTTCTTCTTGGAGGGGGGTGGCTGGGGAATTTTGGTATTTTTTTCGAAAAAGAGTGTTGGCCCTCCCTGGCCTTTTAATAGAAAAAACTCCTGACCCCCCACCTTAACGTGACTGACAAAAGTGCGACACTCCCCTCACTACTTCGGGGTATGTTCCATGCCGTAGTTATCTCAGAACGTTTCGCTTGTGAACGCAAAATGTTTGAATGTCAATATATCTCGATATTAAATGAGTTTGAGGTGAAACAAGAAATTGCGAACATTCACTGTGGGATATTAACGTTGTATAGCTGAAGTTTGAATATGGAAATATAAACTTTGAGACTTTGTAAGTCCTTCTCCAGGCACACAAACTCCACGAACCAATCCCGATTACACTAAACTTCCCGACTTTCACCTCCTCCACGTACGAAAACATCTACGAGTGGCCGTAAACCTGATGATTATCAGCCTTGAGCTCAAATAAAACAGATGTTTCAAAAGGGTAGGCTCAAAGTAGGGGATAAAAAGGCAATCAAAGAGTTTTCTGAAAAGTACATTGTCTCAGAAAAGCTTGTTGCAGATTATATTGAGCATCTAACTGACATTGAAATGAGAAAAGATAAGCGGCGAACAGATAATGAAAGGAAGTGTGCAGAAATAAAGAAACAGGGCTACAATGACATTGACTAGGAAGATCTCTATCACAGAAACCAGTCGCCATCCCTTAGAGTAGGTAAACTTGAACTTTATTGCATGTAAAGGAAAGAAAGATGAGAGAGTTAGGGTGGTGAGGCACATATTGGCAGTAAGATTTTGACTTCTATTGTGGAGGACAGTCAGAACAACTTTCAGCCAGCCTCTGACTCAAATTCAGAGTCTGACAGTGACTGGGTAGAGCGCATTGTTGGATCTAGTAGAAACTCGGGCAGCGGATAGTCAACAGGAGCAAGAGGCTGAAGAAACGATACCTGAGTCTAGTACGCCTTTGCACACAGAAATGGCACAAAACTTCATATTCGACTTAAAGTCACTCCGATCTTGCTTTCAAAATAAGCGCCCCTTAGCCTCAGCTTGGTACTAATAATTAGTTACCAGACTATGTCTTAAAAACAATTTGAAATTAGCCTACATCACCACTACATCAGAAATAGAAATCACTGTATGAGAGTGAAGAACTGTCATGCGATATATATATGTTATTTGCCGGCTAGGAGGTCCGTGAAAAACTGAGGTCTTGAAAATACTGCCCGAGGCCGTAGGCCGAGGGCAGCATTTTCAAGACCGAGGTCACATTTTTTCACCATAAGGACCGACCCTTAGCCGGTAAATAACATAGTTATTTTTTTGAAACTTGACGAAATCCTTTCCGAAAGAACCCGAATGATTTAGGGCTGTAAATACGGCGAGATCTTCTATAAACTGAACAGTTTTTGAGCGAGTAAATGGTGGTTAAAATAGAGATGATGCAAATTCAAGAGAGATGCCTTAGCGAAACATTTTCATTACCGTAACGATAATTTAAAAGGCTTCCAAACAAACTTTGAAACATTATTTTTACAAGTATCTGTCACAATCTGACACCTGTCAATTAGAGAGCGCGTAAGTAAAAAAAGCGTAAGAACATTTGAAAAACAACGGAACTAGTTTGGCAAGGACTTTCACGACAATGTTTTCTTCAAAAACGGTCAATGATCTAACGGAAAGTATTATTCACTCTCATCGACGATTCATTCACGTACGAAGATTTACCTCTGTTTATTAAGTGAACGGCGAGGAAAGTAATTGTGAGTAAATTCAATTTTTTTATTTTGAAGTTGTGAGAGTTTGCTCATTTGTTTGCTGCAATGGCGTGTGTAAATCTGGTCTTTCCTTCACAAAAACTAAATTCGAATGGCACACTCCAACGAGACACAAGGGGATTTAATGCGGTCTTTTCTCAAAAAATTCCTTCAGTTTCTGTTGTGCAATTTACGTTACAAATGTTCAGATAGAACGGACTTGGAAAGACTCACCGAGAGCGTATATTTGTTGTAGAACTTAAATTAAAACTTCGCTCGCTCTTTCACTGCGAACAAATTGCTTGAGCAAATTCAGGTATTAAATGAATGAAAGTTCCATCGTTCAGTTTAACTGTAACCAAATACTTCACGTTTTAACTTTCTAGGTACTTTTTGTGAACGATTAAAATTAATTGCAGACGGGTTTTAGGCCGCTTGTCAACCAACGTAATGACACTATTGTTCATACAAATTCATTCTGAAACCAATATATTTCTGTCAACCAAAGTGATTTGAGTGAGAGAAAAGAGAGGATTCATAGGTTATTCATCGGCTTGAGTTAGTGACCGACGTGTTTGCTTAAAAATACTGCCCAGCCGGAAAAACGAGATACGTTTATGAAAAATGGCAACGAAAGTTGGGATGTACTTGGCGACTCACGAAAGCGTTACCGTGGCCCGTGGGCAGAGATAGGAAAATACTGGCCGGGTAAGGAACCAATCAAATTGCAAGATTCGTTACCGTGCCCTCTAAAAAAAAAAAAATAATAAATTAACCATCGAGAATGATAAAACCTTAATCGAGAAAAAGACCGATGTAGCAATATACTGAGAATTAAATATTAACTGTTGAGAATGAGAAATTGTTGCGTGAGAAAAAGAAAGCACTATGCGAGATTATCGATTACTTTTTCTGAGCCGGTGAACAACAGCTAGTAAGCGGAATATTTCTCTCAAAATGGCGGAGCAACTTAGTGCAGAATACTTTACAAAGTTTGTTGATTCTCTAAAGAGCACCATTGAAAGGGACTTTCGTTTATCACGCATTGTTCATGTAGGATTAGAAATCTGTGCCAGGAAGCTTTAGGAATACACAACAATGTTTATCACCATATCACTGACTCAAAATTCCTCTTCAAACCTGTTTGAGCTGTTAGAATTGTCTTTAGTCGTCTTATTAAGAAAGACGTCAGATATTTTAAATGTATCATGCCTTTGTCCAAAGCAAAAAATTCCATTGGCATTCTCTGCAAGTTCAGGAGGGAGAGCGGCGTACATTATTACAAAGGAAATGATCGAGCAACTGCGTGAGACTAGTTTAAACTGGATAAGTATAGGAACATGCCTTGAAATCTCCAACCACAGGCAGCCCAAGCTCCAGCTGTGAGATGATCATCTTGCGAAATAGCAGTCATGGCGAAATTATAAGAGTTTATATGGGAATATTTACGACCGCTGTTGGGAATAAAAAAATTAAGTCAAATTCTCAATAAAAATACCTCACTTTAATTCCACAGTGCATCGCCTGTTATCTGACCGCTTTCTATGTTTTCTAGGTTTACTATACAAGAAAGGCTTGTCTAATGTTGCAAACCTAGAAATGGATAACTCGCTAAAATGGGTTCTTTTAAAAATAGCAAGCGGTCAGATAACAAGCGCTACACTTTCATGTTACAGGCAGTCTAAAATGTGGGGCTAATGCACAAATTGGCAGACATTTGGAATTGATTATGATGGTTGACTGTGATTATGACTGATATTGAAACAGAAAACAATTTCTATTGCGCCAGAGTCACACAGTCAGCTTACAGTAATTACACAATAGGATTGACCCTCTCTCTGACGATGGAAACAATGGAATTAAGCACTTTCTGAACACTGTGACGATCATTGAAAGTTTCAATATTGAATTTAACATTTATCAGCGTCTAATCAAAATTATTTTGATATTTCCTTTGATGATAATGGAAGTACTTGTACATGATCATTGTTATCCCTCCCTCACATAGGAAAGTTTAATGCAGACGCTGTGTTAATTACAACATAAAACATTGTGAAGATCAACCAGTGAATAAGACTGAAGTTATGCTGTTGCGTTCGAAGCTTGTATAATGAAATGGTAATAATTTTTTTTCAATACTTTCAAAATTGCACTGAACACTAAGAGAGGATGAAAATTTTCATGCTTCACGATTTGTCTGGAGGTATAAAATGAAATTAATGACATTTTTTAACGGCTGTCACCAGTATAATTGACCCTTAATGATAACTTCAAGTATGACTCCTGAATTTTGATGTAATCTTGATGGATGCTGTTATTTTCACTGATTTATCATCGAACCATTTTCACTTTTGTAGATGCATTTATTTGGTGGTGAAAGTAGTCCACTGAAATCAATGTAGCATTTCGTGCAATTTAAAATTCAGGCATTGATCTCCTAGAAGACACGTAATGGTAGTAAAAGCGACATGTCGCCTTTTACCCCGAGTTTTCGCATTCCAAGGGGCTGACAATTAAAATCTTGTTATGTTATGACCACTTACACTTACTACTTAAAGTCTTAGCGATATTAGAGATCAGCTGATAAAATTTTAATTTAGAGTTTGTAGTCATGAAACTTGCATATTTTATATCCCTCTCGAAAGGCTTTCTAACTTGTAACCAAACTAACTGCCAGTGACAACTGTAATGACATTTGAATAGATATAAATTTGTGACCTAATTCTTTTTTCTTTCGGAAAGTTTAGAAAATGCCATCAACAGTAACTTGTATTCTGTGTTAAAAAAAAAGCCTTATATCAGTAATGTGAAAATGTTATGCATAACATAAAAAATTGTAAAAACTAAGAAGCAAATTTCAAAGTATTCATTTCAAAGCATTCTGAGTGTTCATTTCAAATTGCTCACATCTTCCATACTCAACAATACCACAAAACAGGCTTGCTCCTCTTTCATTACATTAGTGAACTCCTCAAGCAGTGCTGGGTATGATTCATATGTAGATGGAAGTTCTAGCAATGGTCTACATGTTCTGGCAAAAGGACGTCAATGCTACTCTTCAAGGATATCAAAGTGCACATCTATGTTGTGTACGTACAGTGATCACATCCCTACCAGTGCAGATCCAGAGAAATATGGGTAAAGATTTGCAATTCAGTGACTCTATAAACCGTTTCAGTTGTTCAAAGGATGTCAGTTCTGCTTCAGTTGGTTCTTCAGCTCTGAATAACTTGTTAATTAATTTGGCGGCTTGCTTTAGTCTCGAGGGACTGAAAGTTTCCCTTAGAGCATAATATCTTGAGAATTGGACTCCACCAGTTGATCTCTAAGAGTGATTAGTGACCATTTTCTCCTATCAGAATCCCCTCTAAAACAAACATTAAGATCATGAGAATAAGGAAATGATAACGAACTAAAGAGGCTCTTGGTTGTTAAACAAATTCTCTTTGTCAGCACCATAGGATATGCATAGAGAACAGTACGAAAAAAAAGTATGCTGATGTTAGGATGCAAAGGGTTAAAACACTTGAATAATATAAAAATCCCAAGACATCTTCATCATTAGGTTTAAAATCATCGCCAAGGCACTTGTCCAATGCCTCTCTATCTTCTGTAGTTACAAATTGGCTAAGTCTTCATATCAACGTCTCTGAAGTGATCACTTCATCCCCATAAAGATACAAGGCCACAAAAAGATCTAACAAATTTACTAGGCAGTAATTGGCCCATAGGTAACCATATAGCAGAACCTAGGCAATGGCTTCCCACTATAGTTTCTTCATGTCATGCTCAATAAATGGGACTTTTTAATTGTTTCCAATCATCAGTGATGTGAAGCACTTTTGCCAAAGGCATGCTAAAACATTTAGAAGAACCTTGTTGCCTTCTCCCTTCTCTTCTCTACCAGCAGTGGCTATGTTTAGGTTATGGTGCTTCTAGGAATAAAGAAGGAGGGGGGAACAAAACATTTGTTAACACTTATCCTCAAACTGCGATGGGTGATTTTTTAATAAATTGTTTCACTTCAATATCAATCTCCTATGTAGAAAGCTTAAGGGCCGATGATAAGGCATCACCCAAAGGCTGGTTTTCTTTTACAACGGAGTCGGAGTCGGAGTCGGAGTCGGAGTCGGAGTCGGAGTCGGAGTCGGAGTCGGAGTCGGAGTCGGAGTCGACTCCGATATTCAGTTTTCTCTCGAAAAGAAGTGCTCTTACCACTTCGACTCCGTCATTCGTGAAAACCAGCCTCAAACAAATGGAGAAAAGGATATCCCGAAACGATTATTTATTTTTTTCCATAGTTTAGTAATAAACTGTGGGCAAGGACCGGAAGAGCATTTGCAATAAAATTCATCCAAGGTCAAACTTAGTGTAATCCATCGAGCAACATCTACATTTCGTTAGTTTCCAATCACTTTGGCCATTTGTTAAATAAAAATATTATTTACATTCAATTGTACGGATATTTGAATAAGAAAAAAAAGTGGAAAGCTAAATGCAAAAGAGAATCTCTATGAAGAAAAGAACTTTTTTTGTATTTATGATTGCTAGATTATTTCTCTTTTCTTCTCACGAACGCCATTTTTTCCTTTTTCATATTGGAGGGCAGGCGAAAATTTGAAAAATACACAAAAGTTGAAACCCAACGACAAAGCTGGAAGGGAAGAGACTTACAGAAATCTTGGCATCGTCAATCAAAATTCAAGCGATTTTCATGAGGCCATTGAGTACCATGAGCGTCATCTACAAGTTGCAAAACAAGTGGGAGACAAAGCTGAAGAAAAACGGGCTTATGGAAATCTTGGCAATGCCTATCAGATGTTAGGCAATTTTCATAAGGCTATCAGTTACCACGAGCGTCATCTACAAATTGCAAAAGAAGTGGGAGACAAAACTGGAGAAGGACGGGCTTATGGAAATCTTGGCAATGCCTATCGGAAGTTAGGCGATTTTCATAAGGCTATCAGTTACCACGAGCGTCATCTACAAATTGCAAAAGAAGTGGGAGACAAAGCTGGAGAAGGACGGGCTTATGGAAATCTTGGCAATGCCTATTGCAAGTTAGGCGATTTTCATAAGGCTATCAGTTACCACAAGCGTCATCTACAAATTGCAAAAGAAGTGGGAGACAAAGCTGGAGAAGGAGGGGCTTATGGAAATCTTGGCAATGCCTATTGCAAGTTAGGCGATTTTCATAAGGCTATCAGTTACCACGAGCGTCATCTACAAATTGCAAAAGAAGTGGGAGACAAAGCTGGAGAAGGACAGGCTTATGGAAATCTTGGCAATGCCTATGATAGCTTAGGCGATTTTCATAAGGCTATCAGTTACCACGAGCGTCATCTACAAATTGCAAAAGAAGTGGGAGACAAAGCTGGAGAAGGAGGGGCTTATGGAAATCTTGGCAATGCCTATGATAGCTTAGGCGATTTTCATAAGGCTATCAGTTACCACGAGCGTCATCTGCAAATTGCAAAAGAAGTGGGAGACAAAGCTGGAGAAGGACGGGCTTATGGAAATCTTGGCAATGCCTATTGCAAGTTAGGCGATTTTCATAAGGCTATCAGTTACCACGAGCGTGATGTGCAAATTGCAAAAGAAGTGGGAGACAAAGCTGGAGAAGGACAGGCTTATGGAAATCTTGGCAATGTCTATTGCAAGTTAGGCGATTTTCATAAGGCTATCAGTTACCACGAGCGTCATCTACAAATTGCAAAAGAAGTGGGAGACAAAGCTGGAGAAGGACAGGCTTATGGAAGTCTTGGCAATGCCTATCGTAGCTTAGGCGATTTTCATAAGGCTATCAGTTACCACGAGCGTCATCTACAAATTGCAAAAGAAGTGGGAGACAAAGCTGGAGAAGGACAGGCTTATGGAAGTCTTGGCAATGCCTATGATAGCTTAGGCGATTTTCATAAGGCTATCAGTTACCACGAGCGTCATCTACAAATTGCAAAAGAAGTGGGAGACAAAGCTGGAGAAGGAGGGGCTTATGGAAATCTTGGCAATGCCTATGATAGCTTAGGCGATTTTCATAAGGCTATCAGTTACCACGAGCGTCATCTACAAATTGCAAAAGAAGTGGGAGACAAAGCTGGAGAAGGACAGGCTTATGGAAATCTTGGCAATGCCTATGATAGCTTAGGCGATTTTCATAAGGCTATCAGTTACCACGAGCGTGATCTACAAATTGCAAAAGAAGTGGGAGACAAAGCTGGAGAAGGAGGGGCTTATGGAAATCTTGGCAATGCTTATTGCAAGTTAGGCGATTTTCATAAGGCTATCAGTTATTACGAGCGTCATCTACAAATTGCAAAAGAAGTGGGAGACAAAGCTGGAGAAGGACAGGCTTATGGAAATCTTGGCAATGCCTATCATAGCATAGGCGATTTTCATAAGGCTATCAGTTACAACGAGCGTCGTCTACAAATTGCAAAAGAAGTGGGAGACAAAGCTGGAGAAGGAGGGGCTTATGGAAATCTTGGCAATGCCTATCGCAAGTTAGGCGATTTTCATAAGGCTATCAGTTACCACGAGCGTGATCTACAAATTGCAAAAGAAGTGGGAGACAAAGCTGGAGAAGGACGGGCCTATGGAAATCTTGGCAATGCCTATGATAGCTTAGGCGATTTTCATAAGGCTATCAGTTACCACGAGCGTCATCTACAAATTGCAAAAGAAGTGGGAGACAAAGCTGGAGAAGGAGGGGCTTATGGAAATCTTGGCAATGCCTATGATAGCTTAGGCGATTTTCATAAGGCTATCAGTTACCACGAGCGTCATCTACAAATTGCAAAAGAAGTGGGAGACAAAGCTGGAGAAGGAGGGGCTTATGGAAATCTTGGCAATGCCTATTGCAAGTTAGGCGATTTTCATAAGGCTATCAGTTACCACGAGCGTGATCTACAAATTGCAAAAGAAGTGGGAGACAAAGCTGGAGAAGGAGGGGCTTATGGAAATCTTGGCAATGCCTATTGCAAGTTAGGCGATTTTCATAAGGCTATCAGTTACCACGAGCGTGATCTACAAATTGCAAAAGAAGTGGGAGACAAAGCTGGAGAAGGACGGGCTTATAGAAATCTTGGCAATGCCTATGATAGCTTGGGCGATTTTCATAAGGCTATCAGTTACCACGAGCGTCATCTGCAAAAAGCAAAAGAAGTGGGCGATAAAGCTGGAGAGAGACGGGCTTATGGAAGTCTTGGCAATGCCTTTCATAGCCTAGGCAACTTTCCTAAGGCAGTCGAGTACCGTGAGCGTCATCTACAAATTGCAAAAGAAGTGGGGGACATGGTTGGAGAAGGAGAGTCATACGGTAATCTTATCTTATACTCTTAATCAATGCATATCCGAGCTTTCGCGATTTTCATGACTCCAGCCTAAAATTGTCCTGGCAAAATCAAAGGACAAAAGTTTATTTGAGTGTTACATCTACATTATAAATTTCAAAGTTGAAAATTCTCTTACCGCTCGACCTAGTCTGCCAAAGGATTCCACCTCCAATTTCTAGGATTTTTCAAAGCCGTTTTAAAATTTTAGAATCCCAGAGTTTTGCGACAAAAGAGAATTTTTGCCTCTGTAGTAACCTGATTTCAGTTCAGCTACACGCTGTTCGTAGCTTTTGCGATAATAAATCGACAAGTTTATCACGGTCTTGCTTATTTAATTAATTTTGTCCAGATTTTACTTGGGACAAATTTGTCGGCGATGTGTCTCACGATTTGTCGGCCTTGGCCAAAATTTGTCAAAATTTAGTGATGACGAAAAAATCGTTTTAAATGAACAACTTTTTTTGTTAGTGCGGAAAGACCCCATGTTGAACAATTTTGGTTGAACAGATATTGGGAATTAAGTGGTAGTAAATGTCCGTTATATTGTATACTGAAACCAAACACCTCAAAATAATAATTTCCCCAGCCAAAGAGGAGGATGAGGTACCTTATTACACCGGCAGGAAAGATTTGGCAGATATAGAAGATGCAACAGTAGACACTGAAGACAATGAAAAGACTTTGATCAAAAGGTATGGGTTTTTCTGCAATGACTCAGTTTTTTGCCTTTCCCATGTTTTTTTCTCATGGATGCACAGACCATTGTAAAGAGCAGGGTTGGAGTTGCTAGGAGGTGTTAACTAATGGCAACTTTTGACAAAGTGCTCTGACTAAAGAACAACCCTCCGGACCTCTTTATAAATGACAGTTACTTTCTTTTATTTTCTTTTATTTTAAATCTTTAGTTAATAAAGTTCATGCTTAATAACTGTAATGCTATTAAAAATTTATTACATTCGTGCTCAAATCACTGGTGATCCTTGCAATCTGATTGGTTCTCATTGGCACGATTTATTGATAAAATGCACTATTTTTTGCTCTAAAGTGCATCGATTTCCCAGCTAATGAGAAAGCTCCACGGAAGTACAGCAACAAATTAGATTTAACCGATTGTTTTAGGAAATCAATCAAATTGCAGAAAAAAAGAAAGACAACTTTTATAACATTTTACACACCAGCTCAGTACTGGATAAATAACATACATGTATTTGTACCGGTTTTAAAAAAATCTTTATTCATTTAGCAACTGAATTTGGAAATTTAAAATAAATGTAATGAAGTGGTAATTGAACTTTTGCCATGCACTTTTGGTCTGAAATCATACTGGTGATTTCAAGTCTAATGCTGCTGCACAACCCTTCTGATTCAGATGTCACGCGTATGATTTCAGAACAAAGTTTACTCCACCCAGTTCAATTACCATGTTCTACAGGTATTCAACATTTTTTTTCAGTGTTTCCATCAATAAAGGGGTACTTAATTATTATCAAAAATGATAGTGAATCATTTAAATAAATGTTTTGATTTATGATTATAACTTGAGGCTATTTGAGTCAAGGAAAAGCAAACTAATGGAAAAGAAAAGAAAAATAAAGAAAAATAACATTTATTAGATCTAGTTTTGAAATTAAGTGTCAATATCTAAATGAGTTTTTCAAACTGCCAGTTTGCCACTTGCATTTTAAATACCTTTGTCATTGCTTACTCCACTTGGGAAATATATCTTAAAATGCTAGATAATTAATTTCCTTTGTATTTCAGAGGAAAAATCGGAGGTAAGGAAGACTCATGGCACCTGAGGGAAGCTGGTGCCTCTATCAAACTTTGCAGTGGAGCTGTACAACAACCTGTGCCATTTGCATGTAGATGCTTATTGTGGAACCCCAGGACCCTCTCCCCCTCCACTGCCAGTGATGAGATATTGGTTAGCAGTGTTATTGAAATATCTCATGATGGCCCACCAGATCTGGATTACAAGAAAAGTTTTGAAGGAATAATTTTTACTGTATCTTTGATGCACAATGCCCCATATTTGGAGGGGTATGAGGTGGTTATCAAGCAACTAACTGACAAAGAGAACAATGAATGGAAGGAATTAAAGACACACAATACTTGGCATGGATCAGGTAACGTTATGTTTTTATTAAATACAGCTGTGAATAACTTAATAATAAGTTAATGAATGATCATGATATTCCTAGGTTCCCTTTTTCACTGGCATCAATGTCAGCATTTGAGAAATGTGCAGCTCCCCCTCTCCTAACCCAAAATTAAACCCAACTGGTAACCCGAACTTATCAGTTGACTTAAGGGAGAAGGAGTAGGTGTGCAATGACTTAGATGCGGACATCTATCCCTGCAATGCATGACCTGCTGCACTCATAATGTCAAAGTAGACTTCTTGCTTCTTCATAGGCATTTCAAATCCAACTTTAGAACTTTTTTTTCGTTTACCCTTTAGGTGTATCCAAGCAGTACGTGTAATTATTGCACAAATGTTACATGAAGTCTCCAATGGATTTTAATCACTATAATATAAATTTTCCTCAATAACCATGTTGTTGCAAATTAGACTTTATTCTTTGAAGCATAAATATCGTAATGACATCTGTTGGGGGTAACTTTATTGTTTGAAGACTTCAAAACACAGCTGAAGGATGCATTTCCAATCATTTATTTTTATATGCAGAAACTTCAACAGTTCCCAAGTGGCTTTTCCCATTTGCACAAGCTGTTTGTACAAAATCAGCAGTTTCTTCATTTGCTGCAGTCTGGCGTCCTAAGTCTTTCACCTTTTCAAGAGGTACTGCAGGAGGCCCGGAATTGACCTGTATTGTGCCTGACCTTCCTGATGTCAGTGTCCAAACTCCTCAGAGTTGTGTTCCTGTTTATCAAGATTTCTGTGTGACAATCAAGGTGCATGGAACTATAAAATTATATACATGCATGAGTCCTGAAACTTTTTCATTTTCCAGTTTTGAAAGTCATAGGATTGGCGTGAGGGGATTGTCAAAAGCAAGGAGATAAAACAAAGGTGTTGCAATAGTAAAACCTGTACCCTCAGTTACTTGCCATACACTCCATGAACTTGGCGGCAATATTCATGGAAAGAGAGATATTAATTAACAACTTTAAGCTAAAATAGAGGACAGTTGGGCTTGTGCTTGCATGTGTGTGAAGATACATGTGACAAAGTTATAATCAGCAGTTTTGGTAACTTCGAATTATTTGTGGTACTACTGTCCCCATGTGTACTCATGGATCCTGGGCATTCCCTTTTTAAAACTAAGTTTTGGAAAACTCATTCTAAGCAACAAACAGACTTTTGCTTCGATATAAATGTCAAATTGAAATCATTCCTGTCAGGTAAATTAGTTTTATTGGTTTGTAATTAATGCAATTAGTGGATGAAGTTATGCATGATATCATGATGAATTAGCAAAACCAAGGTCTGAGTTATCTACGTAAACCGAAGACAACACAGACATAAGATTTGGTGAGTTATGACATCATGCAAAAACCAAATTAAATTATTGTTTTATTATACATCTTTTAAACAAATTACGAAAGAAGACATCTCTTCAAATTCGCAAAAGTTTAAGAATACTTCACAGACAGTCAGGGCTTGGAAACTAGGCAGAGGTTGAACTCGACATGATAACTGCAATATCTGCGGTAGATATTGGGTTATATGTAAACTTCACTCTTTACTGTATATTGATTGAGTGCTCTTGACCAATCAGACTTTTTATATTAAGTCCGGTGTATACATTTTTTCATAATAATGCTTATATTACTACATAAAACTTTGAAAGGACATTTACATTGTGTACTATAACTTTAGATAATTTCAAAATTTCATCCTGAAAGTCACTTTCCACAATGTAAAGCAAATTATCTTTATGCTGGGAGTGGTTAAACATGCCCAACAACTTGTTTTGCTTTTAAATCCAGGTACAAGAATTCCCAAGCAGTGAGCTAAAAGGAGAGGGAGGACTTGTCGGTCCAGTTATTTACATTTCAGGCTCTCAAAATGTTAGTCCCATCGCGCCTGTAACAATAAGGATTCCTCTCACCTTCCGTAAAGAAAAACAAGAGTTGGCAGAGTTACGTCCCGGTGAACTGAGGATATTACAATGTGAAGCACATGACTGGAAAGACATTACAGATAAATTAGATGAACCGCCACGTCTTGTAGATGGGAAAGTGCAATTTAAAGTTAGGCATTTCTCTGGGTAAGTATTTCTCGTCGGCTTTATTTGAAAAATAATACGGATGACGTAGAGGAAATTCAAACGTATTTTAGTGTACAGTCATACATACATGGATTTCTTTTAGTTAACTATAGATTCAATAATTGAAATGACCACTCGAGTACGTATATACTCAAGATTACTGTGCAATGGCTGATAATCGTTTCCATTGGATTGCTTGGGCTGTGTTTGATTTTTCCTTTTCTTTTTCGATAGATTCCGTCCAATCAAGTTGATGAGATCACTTTTACAATCTACTTCGGGCTTCACTGAGTTTGTAGGAAAAATTTGCTATAGGTCTAGGCCTCAGCATGCCCGGTTTTTTACGTGCTTGTGTGAGACCGGTGTTCGTGGACGTTTTAAACTCAAACTTTTTTGCTATCCTCAAAGACTGTATTATGATGTAATACGGAATATATCGGAATGTGTCGTACCCTACAAAGACGAAGGCTGCTCTTCTAAACCAGTCTGTGGAGAGGATAAAATTTTGGTGTCTCTTTCCGAGGCTATCATACCCCAGGGCACAGATCAGAAAAATGCCCTGCAGTTTGTGAAGTATAATATAATACAATTTATTTCTGGCCCATCAAGTACATATGATTTAATTGAATACTTCTAGGTTACGTCATGCTAGTTTTACATAGAAATGATTTATTCCTTCCATTGTAAAATTGTACATTGTTCAACTGTCAGTGAACCAATTTTTCGCCATGGCTTTTCTAGGTTTCTTATCAATCAATAGGGCCATGGAGATATACATGTTGGTTTTGTTTCGGCTTTATTGTCTTCAAATGCTCGTTTTCTCATATTCAGTAGGGCTCTCATTAAATGTGCTGTTATTTTCGGTTGTAAGAAAAGATTTCAAAACGTGTGCTTTTCTAGACGAAGACTCGGCTGGTGTACGTTAGGTTTGCCTCATTTAAATTCATTTCATTTTTAACAGATTCCACGAGAACAAAGTTTATTACACAGGTGGTGAAGTTTGCTTAGGAAGTGAGAGTGTTCCAGGAGTGAAGTTTTGCGACCAAAATCAGGAACTTTTGTGCAACATTATCATGGTATTAGCGTCTCAAGTAGGTGACATCTTACGGTTTGTGGATTTGCTAATTAAATGCACTTTTAGCCCAGAGCTAATAAAGTACTGATGCCAACCTTACTACAGTAGATGATAATTAATTAAAAGGATTAGCAATGCTTTAACCACAGGCAGCCCAAGCTCCAGTTGTGAGATGATCATCTTGCGAAATAAGAGTCATGGCGAAAATTTTAGTTTATATTGGAATAATTACGACCGCTCTTAGGAAGTAAAAATACAGTCAAATTCTCAATAAAAATATCTCACCTTACTTCCAAAGTGCATTGCCTGTGGTCAGACCGCTTACTAAGATGAAAAGAAGCCATTTTAGCAAGTTCTCCATTTTTAGGTTTCTTTCTCCTAGGAGTAGTAAAGCTAGTTTCCGAGTAAGATAATGAGGTCATTTAAGGCGGCACGAAACTTATTAAGGACGAATCACTAGAAACAAAACCTTGAGGAACGTCGAATAGGTAAAGAAATGTCCTGCCCACAGAAAACAGTACATGAACATGGAGGACCTTGCAAATTTTTTATTTTGATTTTGTGATTACTTTACTTTTCAGTTGCTTTGCAGTCCCTTTCTATGCCTCTGCCTTTTTTCTTAATTATTTTTCCTTTTTCTTATTAATTAGTAAATTTCTTTATTTCCTCATTTCTATTCACCTCATACGCACCCGTAATATTGCAAATTTTCCTCCTCCATTAAGGTTTCTGTTCCTGTAACCTCTGACTTTGAAGAAGGAAGTGGTAAGTTGTTGTTTTTGTTGTAGGTTTTGTTGTTGTTCGAATAAATACAATTTACTTGACTAGTAATCTTGTTCTAAAATATGTTGTTCGAATAAATACAATTACTTAAGACCAGTCATCTTGTTCGAAAATATGTAAATTCAGAAATGTAGGCTCTATGGGTTTTTAAAATGTAGCTTTTAGTGACAAAGCACGTGTCCTCAACGGAAAGTCATAATAACCTGCCTTACTTCATGTGTTAATAAATCGGGCCGTGCCCCCTCTCGCGCTCAAAAGTGATGGCTTATTGTCTCTGTTATGTATCAGTAAACTCAATGCAGACCACGGTGCGTGCGTCCCTCCTTGCAGGGAATTTGATGCTGAAAACGAATAAAGCATAAAACGGCTTGGGAAAGACAGAAAGAAGTGTAATTCTCTAGAAATTATTCCGTTGGCTCTATGGTTAAAATGATGGAGTAACTCTGACAGTGATGAATCGTTTGCACCCGCTATTGCTTTGCAAAGAAATCTTGAATCGAATATTTTTCCATATAACGGCCCCCTTCGTCAAATTCGTCAATGCTCATTGAGAAATCGACAAAACTTACTACTTTAATTTGTGAACGCTGGGTCATACTCGAATGATCACAGTCCAGCATCACCACATCAACGTTTCCGAACCATCAGCGCCATAAAAATTGCATTAGTTCTCAAGTCAGCCATCTCATTAACCCCATTATTCTGCAGGTATTTCCTCCCAAAGTGTGAAACATTCAATCGTAAAGCGTCCAAATTCAAGATCATCATCGTGCAGCCCTGTTGCATCCACTAGGAAGAGGACACGCCAATCTGCAGGTAGTACTGAGATTAAAAATGTCGCGATGGATTTTCCTTTTTAATTGTATTTTATTCAAGTTTGCATGTTGTTGTTACGCGTTTATCCATGGTAAAATTTGTTTATGCAGAAAGTCTGGCATTATATTTATCAGACATCCTCTTTACCGACTTATAATGTGAGGAGAATAAAATATAGTGAATTAAAAGTGGGCTCTATCATTAATCCAACACCCGTGTATCTTGAACAACCATAACCTATTACGGCTGGAGACTATAGCTAGGAGACGTTAATGACCTCCATTTTCAAGATGCTTGACGGGCCATACGCATTATAAGAGGTCAGAAATAGATAATGAGTCTGGAAAACTTTCTAAGCGGTTTTTTTTTATGTATGGGTTGGGAAAATGGTTCCCCTGCCGCTGCAAATGTCTTCTCGCTCAGACTTGACAATCTCTAGGGCAGACGACTCGGTATTGAATGATACCAAAAAAAGAGAAGTCGCCTTTCGCCACAACTGTTCGCTATTCGCCAAAGCCTTGAAGCACCCCTTGTCTAATTTTTATTCTCCCTCCGTTGTTATCCTCAGGTATCTATGTGGTTAAAGACGGTGAACCATCAGATGAGGAGTTGGAATATCTGTCCAGGGAACTTGCAGGAAAATGGAAGACATTAGGAAGACGTCTGAGATTCAACGAAGCTGCAATAGATGACTTTGATCAAGCCAATAAGAAGCTGAAAGAGAAGGCTTATAAAATGTTAATGGCTTGGAAACAAAAAGCAGGCTCCGAAGCCACTTACAAAGTTTTGTACGATACCTTGTGTCACAAATTGGTGGAATGTAAACATCTAGCAGAGCAGTATTGTTGCGATAAGACTGAAATGCCTCTCCTTAGTCATATACTATAGAGACTGACTCGTTTCTTTATTACGTCAAATATCTTTGTGAGTACTCTAAAGAGCGTCTGTGTCGAGCATTCGCACTTAGTAAGTCGTTCGTTTTCCTTGCGATTCTAGATAGGGGAAAGATTATTTCTAAAAAGAACATATTTACTTGTATTTCTGCACTCAAGGGCCGCTAGCTAAAGAATACTAAGGTCGGAATTCACTCAGACGTCCAGAACAACAGAGCTAAATAACGTATGCGCATGCGCTACGCTTTGACGCAGAAAACGAGTTTTGAGTCGTTTGCACGTTCGATGTGCTATGCTATAGATTCTAGCCGTTTTTTCCTTGCTCCTTTTTTTTACAGAATAACTTCCAGAATAACTTCCAAAAACTTTGTACACCCCCTAGATATTTTCAAAATTTAATTTTCTTCTTAAAAACACTGGAAATAGGAAAATGCCTTCAACGACAACAAAATGCCTTGGTTTTAAATGCCAGCCCGATTTTCCGCCGCAAAATTCGAGCGCTTGAGCCCGTGTTATTGACCTTATAACTGATGTAGCATTTCGTTATTTAGCTCAGTCGTCCATATAACTGTGACGTAGTATTTTTTGTTAAGCTCTATCGTCCAGAGCAAGTGAAGTACATTACTACCCTCAAGCATCTCATCTCATACTTCACAGCTTGACATTAGAATGCATTTTCTCCTTACCGTTCTCTGTGCATTTCCAAAGGAACAGACAAAGAGAATTGGTTTAACAGTTAAGAGCTTCTTAAGTTAGAGATCAGTTACTATATTCTCGTGTTCTTAATTTTTGATTTAGGTTGACACTATGAGAAAAAATTAGATGCTAGACACTCTTTGAGTTGAATTAATCGTTTGTAGTTAGCTTGAATTAACAGCATAATTTTGTAAACAGTGAGATTCCCCTTGTCTCAGTGTGGTGGATAAGTATAAAACTTGTAACGGCCTTAGAATAAAATTTGTAGATGGTGAGCTACCTATTTGTTCTTAAAAAGTGTGAAAGTTCAGCAAAAATTAAATGCAAAATGTCTCTTTCTCAGGCTTAACTCCCATGATTCTTTGTGGTTTGTTGTGGTTTCGCCCCATTGAAAGTCAACAACAAGTTCACCCCTGCAACAACGAGTCGTCCCCATCAAATATAATATAGATTTATATTGCCAACCCTAAAAGCGGAGTTCCAGTCAGTTTTTTTTCCAGCCCTTCAACTTCTAAAAATTCCCATGCACTGGCTCTCGAAGAGTTAACGAGATGTGGAACGGAAGGACGATATTCTCACAACTTGCAAAGTGATCAACATATCAACATGCGTGCTTTAGCGGTATTTTCAAGCAGCTGAAGACTTTCTTTGACATTCCTTATGGTTTGAACGGATTGTCCAGAATATAGAATGTTTTCTTCCTTAGATGTCTTTATCGGTTGAAATGATATTCTATTGCCCGTGTTTGTTAATTTTGGTTTAGACAGAATGAAACGACGTTAAACGACTTCGAGTTAAGATCTAGATATCACCAGTCCATTGAAGGGCTTACAAGCGGGATCAGTAGTCAATGAAACAATGTGCCAGAATCGTACTTAGCATCTCATACCTTCTCCTGATGTCGCCATTTGTGACTGTTTACTTCAACGATTTTTCTCCAACCTGTCCAACTCCTCTGATAAGCATGAAAAAAAGTCACATTTCAACTCGTGTCGATGTTTAAATTCTCCTCTTTCAACTGCTCTGGCTGCAAAAACCTATGCTGTAATTGCATATCAATGTACATGTCTTTAAACCAACTGTGCTCTATCCTGGCAACTCTAGCCACTGAAATTCTAAATTTGTCTACCGTCTGGTTCTTACGCCGCGAAAGTTAGATTTCAACGCAGACAGGCCAGAACTAGAATATCTTTGTGCATTACAGAAACTCATCCAAACATCAATCAAGTTTTACATTTAGTTTTAAAGTTGAGTCGATTTTGTTATTGACCCATGAAAGAGATTCAAAAGTCTTGTATGGTAGCCTCTATGAATTTCAGTCCTGGAAACTGGAGTTGTGGCAACATCACGGTTACCATGAAACACAACAATACAAATTTATTAATCTGAAAAAGTATTCATTTGACCATCTATTAACACTTTCACTGGTTCATTCTGACAAAATTTTAACAAAAGAGGTTTTAAAAGGCTTGGGTATTTGTTAAAATTGGCCAACTTAATGCAAAAACTCAGGATATACATTGAATGCACACTTTTTTAAACATTTTTTCATTAATGCAGTTACCTGCTGGCAAAACATTATAATATATTTCAACCCAACCATTTTCTCGTAAACATCATTATAAAATAATTATGCAGGTACCCTGGCTAAATAAAAAAATTGCTAGTGTATACAGCATGTCTTAAATGCCACCTTCAGACTAAGCGAACGGCATCAAGAAAGGTGTAGAAGGGAACAGGGTCGCTTATTTCTGTCATTCATTTGCTTCTCACACCTGTTGCGGACTAGTTCATGAGGCTGGGCTGCCAAGGCGAGGGACTGAGGATTTTAGCAAGCCATTAGATTTAAGGGAAATATTAATGAGGAAAGTGACTTTTTTGGAGCCTGGAAAATATCATTGTGTAAAGCCATACAGGTACTAGCAAACTCATTCTTATAAACTAGTATGAGGAAGGATACAATATTTTACTTCATAGATTTGATGCATGGGCTGTGCACAAAATTTTAATCGGGTTACTAGAACTAAAATCCTCAAGCAATGATAAAACGTAGCCGGGCTAACACTGAAGTCGCCTCAAGCGCTAAAGTCGTTGTTTTCAAATGTCAGCTTTTTTTTGCGAATACAAGAACGTGTATAGTATAAAGACCAATATCTTAGACAATGGCTCCGAGAAGCCGAATTAAATACAAAGATAATAGGGTTAGCTGCAAAAATGATTGAGATCGTTGGAAAATGGTTGCAGCAAGGATGCGTTTTTTCCAGAAATAGAAGGAAAGGGCGGAGTTTGCCTTAGATGGCCAATACTGAGACGGGCTTAGTAACAACAGATATCAATGTCGCGATTTTGTGACGGGTCGTTCATAAATTCAACAATCGGGCAAACGAAGTCAGGATGAAAAGTTTTTTGCCACAGAAGCATTTCACACCAAGTTTGCCGCAATTGTGGCAATTATTCGATGGACCATGCCTTTAGAAAAAGTTTTCCATCTGCCACAACCTTGTTTCAGTTTTGTTTCAGTTTTGCCTCAAGACAGGCGAAATCCTGCTGTGAGCAGAATAAATTTCGCAACTAATTGACAACTGACAAAACTTAAAAAAATCAACCGTTCATAATATTTTCTGTCCTTGAGTTTCCTATGTTTTGGTTTTTGCAGAATTTTGTAAGCGCGTTTAAGAAAGTTATAAGGTCTGTTTGTTTAATTGTTTCCTGGTACGTATCACAAAGACAAGTGATTCCCAACTTCCGGTTGTAGCCCAATTCATTTCCGCTTTGTTCCAGGATACATTGTGCACTGTTAAAGATGGCGGACGAAGGAAAATGAAAATTTACCCGAAACAATTAGCTCATAGGGAAAAGATTACAGAAGAATCTCAGGCTTAGCGAAGTCTCTTGCTGATTGCAAAATAGAAGTAAGATTTTAGTCGACTCATCGTGTTCACTACGCACAAGTATAGGTACGTTTAAACAAAGTCAGCTTCAAGATTGTCCAAGACTTAGGGGTTGTAGCTAGGGTTGTTCCAGTTTATGCTTACATTTCTTTTTCCGAGCATTGCTCGTATTAATCTTTATCGTGACAAATTACTCAACAGGAAAGTCATTTTGAACCTAGAATGAAAAAATGACATCTAAGGCACGTGAGGTTTGGTTTGTTTCTTTATAACCCTTTTAAACCCGCAAGATCTGATTGTTAAATCTCCCCTCTAGCTGCTACACATTATCTTGTAAATTAGTTGTAAGAATTTGTTGTTAAATCCGCATAACTTTTCCCTGATAAGTTTTAGGATTCTTGTTACCTGTTTGCTGGATAATGTGAGGATATTATCAGGAGAAGTTTCATGTTAATCACTTCTGGAAGTTAAATGGCTAATTAAGCTTATATAATGTGAAGGATTTACATACGTTTTTCTCCATGGAAAATAGCAGTTACGTGTAGTTGCTGCTTAAAATGAATTCTTCAGGACAAATTTATCTTCAGGTTTTTTTATTTATTGTTTTTCTTGTTTTGCTTTATTTTGTTTCAATTTACCCTTCAGCATAATGCAACTTGTGGTTAAATTAATTAAGTGCAGAATGGATTCTTTGGCTCACCACTGAAATGAAACAAAAAAAGTTTAGTCAAAGTCATATTTTATTTTTGATGACAACTTATTAAATGGTCACAGTGTGATAAAGGAGTGAAAAGAGTAACACTAAAGAGTAGTCACATGTCAGCTGTTAAAGCACTATGGTGGTGTGATCTCTGGGAAGATTTGTTTGCCGCTGCACTTTAGGATTACAGAGAGTAACTTAACTGTTTAATATGTGTCTTCTTCAGAAATTTTGCCCCCTTATGTGACTTAATTAAAAGAAAGAAGGAAACTTTTAAGAAATGAATGAAATATTGCTTTCTTGCTGCCAAAAATGACATTGACATAATTTATTTTAAATTCATATAGTTTTTTCTTTCCATTGCATTTTTATTAAGGTATTTTGTTTTCAAGTCTGTTACTTTCATAAATTTTTTTTTTAATTAAAAAGATTTAGCCATTCATAAGATTAATTTTTTCTTTCCTAAGTTTCCCATATTTTAGGCTTTGCAGAATTTTGTAAGAGTTTTTTTAACCCTTAAACTTCCAGAGGTGATTAATATGCAACTTCTCCATATAATAAATATACATTTTCCAGCAAACAGGTAATGAGAATACGCAGACTTATCATGTCAAAGTTGTCATCTTGATCTAACACTGACTCCTTGTCCCTAATTTACCAGGAAAATGTAACAGCAAGAGAGGAGAACTAACAATCAGATCTTGGAAGTAAAAGGGTGAAGAAAGCTTTATGGTCAGTTTGTTTGTTTATCTGTTACTTTTTTTTGCTCAAGTTACTTATTTTGTATAAGTTCTTTACTGTAAATTTTATTAATTCTGATTTATTTATCATTTTTCTCATTCACTTTAAATCGTTCCCTATTGTCTCTAACCAGCTGTTTCTCCCTGGATCTGGTACAACATTTGTTAGTGTCTTTTGCTCTCCTTTATTTTGTTTTCTATATCTAAAGTAAGTTATCATTTGTAATTTATTTTAGCAACTGCTTAAATTGTTCACCTTCCTTTGATTCTTCAGTTTTTTTTTTTTATTTTGTGTGGAAGTATATTACAGAGAATGTTTTTGTTTGGACTGTTAAAAGTATTTTTGGCCTTTATGAGCAGTCCTGTGAGACTGTGATCCCCACAAACCACCAGATTTGCATCTTTTTTTCTCTTTTATTTATCTTTTTTGAACTAATGATGCTGTTGTTTTGTTCAGCTTATCAACATTTGCTGAGCAAGTCTCCAACATCTTGCAGTTCCTTTCTATAATTTTCCCCTTCACCTGCATACCTGCTTCTTGATATATACTGATGATAAGATATTACCCTATAAATCTGTCTTGAAGAGATGTCTAATTTTGGTTGCCTGAAATTCTGATTTTTTTCACTCAGTATATAATGGATATTATTTTTTATGTTTATTATCCTTCAAATATTTTTCAGCACACAAGAAAAATGTTAATGAACCGACTACTGTTTATGGTGTGTCAGTGTTCTCTGAAATGATTTTGTGAACAAAAGAAACATTTTCCTCCTATAGCAACACTCTTCATCTTGAATCAAATCTATAAACACAGAGTTTTCCATTTTAGATGTAAGGTTTGAAAATTGGGGAATATCACTTGAGGTATATTCTTGCATATCCCCCAGTTTTAGCTGGGGGATATTCTGTCATGTGATGGGCTTAGACCAATTGCCCACAAGCAAATAATTGTATTTGTTGGATTATAATGGAATTTACTGATCATGAGTAGTTTTTTGTAAAAGTAAGGTAGCTGATGTATTGTAAATGTAATGTGTGGTTTTGTAATAAATATTTTAAAATATGAAAAAGAAGGAAAAAAAAAAGAGAAAAAGAAAGAAACCAACTTTAGCCACAGCACTGCAAAATACAAGACACCAAATTGCCATTTTTGTCTTTGATTGGTTGATTATAGTATTTTAGCCTATCACAGACAGGGTCATGGAAAAGCTTGGAAATATTAGATTGTTTTTAGGCTCAATCAATGTTATAAATAGCACTTTGTATGACAAGTAAAAAGATCATTATAGTGTTCAAATCTGTCCCAAATTGTCTCCTCTTAACCAACTACCTGAAATCTTGATCCTTTTACTTCCGAGATCTGAGAGTTGACTCACTCAACTGCAAATCTGACATGGTTTGTTTTTAATATTTCGGAGAGTATGCTTGAGATGGTTTTAATGGTCAACCAAAAATTTGTCAAGTTGTTTTAGATATTTTATTTCCTTAATGGTTTTTATTTAAATTTTTTCAGGCCCTTCTTTATGGATTCTGTCAGTGTCCCAGAAAGACAACATTACCAAACATGCCTGTGATAAGGAGTTTTGAGCTCTCAAAGCCTGTAGAAGACAAGCAGTAAGTTTCCTGGTAGACTGACCAGGCTCTCTTTTCTTTCTGTGTTTGATTAGCTTTGATACCATGTTAGATTTCAAACCACAAACTCAATTATTGTCACAACAAGATAGTCAAGGGGGGGCACAGAAGTGTCCTGTCAGGGTTGGTGGAGACTTCATGTTGCTTGACAGTAGTATATCTTGTACTCGGTGACAGATGTTTAGAATAATTCTTGCTATCAAGAGACAGAGCAAAATTTAATTACAGGAATTGATTGACTTTTGTTCTGATTATCATCTAGCAACAACCAATTACATCTAATTTACTAGCATAAAACCCATAATAAATCAAGCATTCTTTTCCATGTGATAAAAGTAGCTCTTGCACATCTGTTGTACTGAGTGAATACTACAAAAGTGAGCCAAGTGATTAAATACTTAGGCAAACAACTCTACTGATTGTTTCTTAAGTGTAGTTTAGTAAAGCCAAGTGAACAGGGTTAAGTTTTTCAACAGAGAGTGGAGTGATAGAAAAAGGAAGCCTTGGTTTTTCAATGCAATGCATTCTTTGCCATACCTGTCGAGAGTTTGTTTCAGTTCAAACTTTGTTAATGAACTTGAACATATTAGGTACTTATGACTGGCTGCGAGGGAAACAGTAAGTTTTCTTTTCCCAAGACTCTCAAATGTTCCTTGAGCTGAAGTCAAAGGGAAAAATTAGGGTCAAATAAAAAATGGATTTGAGTTGGGAAGTATAACATCATGATATTAAACAATTGCAAAAGAATTTTGAGTACTTACATACTTAAACATGTACTCTCAAGCTAACTCCTCTACTCACAAATTAGTCAGCTTTAATCAGAATTAATCAGGTTCATACTTTTATCATGTAGTGGGTACTGTCCTACAGTGAGAGAGGGATGGGGTTTAACTTTTCATTGTCAAATTATTGTTGGTGTTCCAATTTTAATTAACAGTCATTTGCAAAAATTAAGGACTCAAGATAAATAAGAGACTACAGCAAGTCACCTAGCCATAGGACTGT
Organism: Pocillopora damicornis; assembly: GCF_964200805.1. Lineage (NCBI taxonomy): Eukaryota > Metazoa > Cnidaria > Anthozoa > Scleractinia > Pocilloporidae > Pocillopora > Pocillopora damicornis. Next base: position 27,197,451 of record NC_142670.1, on the reverse strand, counting down.
TGTGCTTTCTTTACTTAAATTCAAATATTACCTTTAAAATAATCTAATGATAATCATTATATACTGAAACAAAATGTTTCATTCCTGATTGGTCTATTGTGAATTATTTTGAAAAGTAACTTGTTAAGTCAGTTATTAAGTTACAGGTTTTCCATACTACACACTGGCTTGAAATTAAAGCTTTTTAAGATAACTACATAAAAATGCATAAACAGCTCTTGCATGTCATAATTTATGGTTATACTCATTTTGTTAGGAAAGGTTTCCAAAAGGCACTCCCATGGCTTGTGCAGTTACCAAAGCTTTCTAAACATCACTCATGGCTTTGAATTAAGAAATGTACTTGAACTCATGGAATTCTCCTTACAAATACATGTGAGATTAATTTAGATTCAAGAAATTGAGCAATAGAAAAAAAGAAATGAAATTCATCATATTTGGAAGATGATGCTTATGTTATTGTTCTGCCGTTATACACTTTTTCCATCTGCACCCAGTGCTCACATGTGCCAATTCCTGGAAGATCACACTATCAGCCAAGGAAATTGTAGAAGCACAATGATATAATAGAATCCTTAATTTATACACATGCATTTGGTATTGTCTGTTTTAATTCTTTAAACTCTAACATCAACATATATGCATATTCTCCATTCTTTTCTCTATGTATTTCCTAATGTTCTGACAAGGAGAATTTGTTCAATAATCAAGAGCTTTTTTTCGTTATAGTAATCATGTCCTCTATTCATTCTCATGATAATAATGATAATTTAGGGCTAATATTGCAAGGAGAAATTAGTTGCTTGTCACTATTTGGGGTTAAAGGTTCAGAGAAAGTTTATGTTTAAACAGTAGAAAACCTGGTGTGCCTGGTCTTTTTTTTTCCTATGGGACAAGTTGTAAATAAAATAGGGATTCTTATCTATGAAAAATTAATTATGTATTTTATTTTTTTACCTCTCTGTGCTGTATTCGATTTACGTTTACATTGATTCAGCCTCGCTTCCGTTCATGATTCGATGTATGATCACTTCCGGTAATGGCGACGACACATGTTAGAAAATATTAAAAGTTCTGTGTTGAAATCCAAGAATATATCTCCGTTTCTCGTGCCATCCGAACACCACATGGTGTCAGAAGTGGACAAGAAGATATAAACTGTGTCCAGAACGGATATTTAGCGATCAGTGATCAGGAATTACGCGGAAATATGGCTACGAATCTTCCACCACCGAAAGCTCTTTGTCTGTCGGGAAATGCAAGTGAGAATTTCAAGTTGTTCAAGCAGCAGTACGAATTATATGTGAACGCCATTGGATTATCTACTGCCAGTAAGGAAAGGAGAAGTGCTATACTGCTAAATCTCGCAGGTGAGGAGGCGCTGAAAATCTACAATGGCTTCACATGGGCTCCAGCTGTAGGTGACCCCGAAGGGGAGGAACATGTACCAGCAGAGGACAAACTGGATCCGGAATCAATTCTGGAGAAATTCCAGAGGTTCTGCACGCCGAAAACAAATGTTACTTATGAACGTTACAAGTTTCACAGGTATACGCAATCAGAAGGTGAGAGTTTCGATAATTTCTTGTCACAAATTAACACTCTCGTGTCTACGTGTGCCTACGGTGAACTAAAGGACGATTTTGTCAGAGATAAGATCGTATTGGGTATAAATAGTGATAAGGTCAGAGCACGGCTGTTGAGAGATGGTGAACTGACTTTAGAAAAAGCGATAAATGAGTGTAGAGCAGAAGAATGTTCTGGAAGGTGGGCTCAGGATATAAAAGGAGAGACTTCTAAAGTGCAGGCAGTTCAACATAGGCGGAAAGGAGACCCTCGTGACAAGGGACCACGTAGTAACGGGCAGCAAAGAAGTGCATCAAATTGCTCCCAGGCGTCGAATAGCCGGTCATGCCGGTGGTGTGGAAAGGAGGTGCACCCCAGAGAAAGATGCCCTGCAAAAGACAGTAAATGTAACAAGTGCAAACGCCCAGGACATTGGGGCAAGGTCTGCAGGAGTAGTAAAGGAAAAGGGTCTGTACAGGAGGTAGCAGAAGTGCAGTCTGACTCAGATGAGTACTACTTCTTAGGAAGCATCAGTGATGAAAGTTACTCTATTGAGAGTATCAACAACAGGAAACGCAGGAGTGCATGGTTTACGGAAGTCCAGGTGTCAGGTCAGAGCCTGAAATTTGCTGTTGATACTGGAGCAGATGTGACAGTCATTTCCAAAGCTGTGTATGATACACAGTTTTCACACTTCATTTTGCAGAAGCCTGACAGGCCTCTTAGTGGCCCAGATCAAAGCAACCTTTCAACTCTTGGATTCTTTACTGCAGAACTAAAGAAAGGTGATCAGACAATCACAGAGGATATATATGTGTTCCCCAAAGGCTCTCTATTGCTAGGTAGAGACGCTTGTGCAGATCTAGGTGTCGTTAAGTTCATTGGAAAAGTTACGTCAGATCCTATCCAGTCAGCGGAGTTCGGATCAATGTTCAAAGGCTTAGGAAAGCTAGAAGGAGAATATAAGATTAAGATCGAGCAAAACCCAGAGCCATACAGTGTGATGACTCCCAGGAGGATATCTATTCCACTACTTCCTCTAGCCAAAGCTGAACTTGACAAGCTTATCGAGCTAGATGTTATAGAACGGTGCACAGAACCATCGGAATGGTGTTCTCCTATGGTCGTGGTGCCTAAAGGAAATGGCAAAGTGAGGATCTGTGTGGATCTCACGAAGCTTAACGAAGTAGTGAAGAGAGAAAGAATCATGCTCCCCACAGTGGATTATACAATTGCTCTGATGGGAGGTGCTAAGGTTTTCTCTAAACTGGATGCCAATGCGGGCTTCCACCAAATCTGCTTGGATGAAGATTCAAGGAAACTGACCACGTTCGTCTCACCATTTGGTCGATTTCGATACAAGCGAATTCCCTTCGGTATCAAATCTGGCCCTGAGAAGTTTCAGAGTGAGATCTACCGAATACTAGGTGGTCAACAAGGTGTGGTATGTCTCATGGATGACATTGTCGTGTTCGGAAAGAACCAGGAGGAACATGACGAGAGACTCGTACAGACATTAACACGGCTGAAAGCAGCAGGTGTCACCTTGAATAAGGATAAGTGCCAATTCAGCAAAAGCCAGATTGACTTTCTAGGTCATCGGATCGGAGTTAATGGTGTGGAAAGCTCTCCAGAGAAGGTCGAGGCTATATTGAAAATGCGTGCTCCAGAGAGTGTGAGTGAGGTAAGAGGTCTGATGGGTACAGTGAACCAGCTCATGAAGTTTGTACCCAACCTTGCTACTATGACACAACCTCTACGTGAACTCTTGAGCTCTCACAGTGCATGGTGCTGGGGTCCAGCACAAGAACAGGCTTTTAAAGAGATTAAACAATGCTTGACGAGCAGCCCAGTGTTGCAAATATATGATCCTTCACTGGAGACCAAGGTGTCAGCAGATGCGTCTTCATACGGACTTGGCGGAGTGCTTTTGCAAAAGCACGGTGACAGGTGGGCGCCAGTGGCGTATGCGTCCAAAAGCCTTCTGGATGTAGAGAAAAGGTACGCCCAGATTGAAAAGGAGGCCTTAGCTAGTACCTTCGCATGTGAACGATTCACAGATTACATTCTGGGAAAGGATATTATACTAGAGACTGATCATAAGCCTCTTGTACCACTGCTATCCACGAAGGAGTTGGATCAACTACCCGTACGTATTCAACGAATGAGAATGAGGCTCATGAGATACTCGTTCACACCTGTTCATGTGCCAGGAAAACTGTTGTACACTGCCGACACGCTATCCCGTTCTCCAACACCAGCCAAATCAGGTGATTCATTTCATGAGGAAGTGAACTTATATGCTCATCAAGTCATAGCTGGAATGCCTATCAGTGATAGCAAATTAGATGATATTATGATCCATCAACAGGAGGATGAAGCATGCAGGCAAATTATGAACTATGTAGCTGAAGGTTGGCCTGAAAAACATAATGTCAAGGGTTTAGTCAGCCCTTATTTTGCTCATAGAGCAGAGCTGACAGTGGTTAAAGGGCTGTTGATGATGGGACCTCGAGTCGTTATACCATCGTCTATGAAATTGGAAGTCCTGGATAAGATCCACGACGGTCACCAAGGGATTGTCAAGTGCAAGGCATTGGCCAGAAACACAGTGTGGTGGCCAAGCATGATGAAGAATATAGAGGAGTTAATTGAAAACTGTCGCAAGTGTCAGTCTAACAGAAAAAATCCTCCAGAACCTCTAGTTCCTACCATGCTCCCACAACGACCATGGCAATACATAGCCACTGATGTCTATGAACTCAATAAAAGACTGTATTTAGTAATGATTGATTACTACTCCAGATGGATAGAGGTAGCTAGTCTGAGTTCAACTGCCTCAGCAGAGGTCATAGACAGGATGAAACGTGCATTTTCCAGATTCGGAATTCCAGATCAAGTAAAATCTGACAATGCCAGCTACTATACATCAAGGGAATTTAAGATGTTCACTTTAGATTACGGGTTTCGACATGTCACTAGCAGCCCAGGTCATGCTTCTGGCAACGGTGAAGCAGAGAGAGCAGTGCAAACAGCTAAACGTCTCCTAGCTGGCTCTCAAGATCCTTACCTTGCTTTGCTACAGTATAGAGCGACACCATTGGCTAATGGTTATTCTCCAGCTGAGCTAATGATGTCAAGGAGGCTAAAAACCAAAGTGCCGGTGGCCCCGTCTCAGCTGTCCCCAAACCTTGTGCAGAATCATGCCCTACGTCAGTTTGAAGACAATCACAAAACCAAACAGAAGCTGCACTTTGACAGAAGGCATTCAGCGAGGCCTCTTGTTCCCTTAGAGAAGGGAGATGAAGTGATGGTACAAGACAGAGGACAGTCTGGAATAGTAGTGGAGAAGTGTACACCTCGTTCTTATGTGATCCATACGGACACTGGGTCATATAGAAGGAATAGAGTACAGATCAACAAGATACCACCCCAACCCCCAGCTGCAGCTACATCTCTAGCCAAACCCACACCGGTGCCAGTACCTCCATCACCTAAACTTCCTTCACCCCAAACAGCTAACACTGCAGAAGGAACTGGCACATCCAAAGTGTACACCAGATCTGGCCGTCAATCTAAGCCCTCATCTAGATTGAAGGATTATGTGCCGTAAGTGAAGTTATACTTTCTGGCCAGATTTTCTCTGGTTTCTCAGACAGAAAGTCATAACTATGAACGCGTATTCTAGTGTGTGTGAGACTTAGTGCAGAGACAAACGACAATAGCTACCCAGGATGTGTTTCTTAACAAATGACGATTGCTTGAGGACATTTGATTGACGTTGTTTTGATTTTGAATTTCACGCTAGATAAGAAACAAGTATGTCTAAGTAGTTTCTCTTTTGTTATCTTAAAGGGGGAGATGTGCTGTATTCGATTTACGTTTACATTGATTCAGCCTCGCTTCCGTTCATGATTCGATGTATGATCACTTCCGGTAATGGCGACGACACATGTTAGAAAATATTAAAAGTTCTGTGTTGAAATCCAAGAATATATCTCCGTTTCTCGTGCCATCCGAACACCACACTCTCTTAGGTTTCCCTCTTGTTTGATGATGTATTTTTGTTGCAAGCAAAGAAAAACTTAGTGTAGAAACTTGCAAAGAGAGAACAACCACACCTGTTGCAGCAAAGTTCAGAGACAGAAGATGCCACAGGGGACCCACTCACTTTTTGTCTGGGATGAAAAATGTAGTAAGGAGACTTTTGGGCTTCTGGAAACTTAAAAACAATGCAATGCTTATTTTGAATGCTATGATTTTGTTAGTTTTTTAATTTGTTTTGTTTTTTTAGGTACTTGGAAAAGCCAACATCAGTTTGGAATCAACAAAGTAAAAGAAAATTACTGCTAATATGAAATATATGAGAATTACTTTGCATACTTAGTGTAGAGCTTATTCTAAATTGGAAACCAGTTTATGATTTCCTTTTTAGTCACCCTTGATATGATAATGTTGTGTCCTGTGTACATTTCATTTAAAAAGTGAGATTATGTTTCAAAACTGAAATAGTAGTTTAAATGCTGGGCAGTTGAACCCATGAAGCACAGATAGATCAGTCATTGAAAAAAATACTGGGCATATGATCATAAGAAGTCAAGTTTTAACTTAGTTTGATGGCTTGTTATTGAACCTGTGCATTCTAATGATGTTGCTTGTTAATTGTCATCTGAAATCCGCAAGTTTTGATATTTCTGCATCAGTGCCCCCATCCTCTGTCCCTGAGATGTCAAAGTGGCAGTTGCACTGTGTGATGCTGATAAGGATTTGTTATATCCTATTGTGGCTCTCTCTCTTCCGAGCTTTTGGAAAGAGTGTCTAATAAACTAAATAAGCTTTTACATTAACACTTTGTGAGTATATGAGTACAGCAAAGATATAAGCATTGTAAACTGCTGTTTATAAGCCCCCAACTCCCATTTATAAGCCTCCCTCCCCCAGATTAAATGCCCATCTACCTTCCAACAAAGAAAAAATATTAATAAAATACTAAAGAAAAATATTTAATACTAGGACAGCAAAGATGAACTTTAAGGGGGAAGTCTGAACTTCAGCTCTGTTATCTTGCAGCTTTGTTCGTGTTGTTAGTTTTTTCGTTTGACGTTTTGAAGCTTAATTAAAAACCAATAAATGCAAAACGTATTTTGATCAGCGCCCAGCTGCTTTCGTTTTTTCTGTTGTTTTCATAGGCCCCTCCGTTTATAAGCTCTTCCTAAACCTCGCACAAAGTTGTATAGTCGCTGAGCTTTTAATCGGTAGGTTTCGATATATTTGTATTGTGGAATTTAAAGGATTGGAATAGTCACATTCTCAACTTGAAAGTTTGATTTCGTTTTGATCGAAAACAAAGATAGCACAGCTTTTTTTCGAATTTTCAAGGCTGGTTTGCGGCTGATTAGCTCGCTATTGAGAGAGGCAAGAGAGGGAACTGAAAGCTACCTATGCGGCCGGAAATCAGCTTCAAAAAACTTACAAAATTCAAACGAACAAACAATATAGAGGCAAGTAAAGTTATTTGTTGAAAAGTATTTCAAATTTCTGGGCTAAGTAAGCAACAGTTTATTCTCAGACAAATCCTCATATTTCGGTCGTGGGCCAAAATTATTATCATATTTGCATAGTTTCAAAGGTTAACTTTGCGAGCGTGGGCTACCTGTGGGTGCAGTCACGCATTCAGCGTAGAACTTAAAAACAAGAAAAGGGTGGAATTACCAAAAATGCGCCATTTGTTTTTGATGGGTGGGGAGGAGGCAGGGCTGATGAAAATGAGCGAAAAAGCTGCCGTCGGATCAGTAACTTTAACTCGCCCGGTTCTTTGCTTGTCTCTAATCCACTGACCCAGAGTCTCGAGCAGGTTTCTTATTTTTGAAAAATTTGTCGGTTTAACTTATCTTCGGACATTCATGAAAATGACAACGATGTAACCAAGATAAACACGAGGAAGTAAATTTACCCACTGAATAAAAATAGGGGTCAGAGGAATGTAACCGTAAAGTAAGGCAAAGACCTCATCAGATCCCGTGACAGCTAGGAAATTTGATTTCCATTGTCATGGTCAAGTGATTATTTTAATTGTGCGAATTTCACGATTACATATTTAAATTCTGGGAAACAAACGAAGCGATGAATCGAACGTCATTCGTCTCCTGCCTCTCGTCTCGTCGAATTTCCTGTTTGTAAAAGTACTGTACAGTTACCTAAAATCATTTAGTTTTACACCTCTGCCGAAGGAAAGGAACTCTAACTGTGGATGAAATTCCCAAGAGATTTGAGTAACAGATTGGTTGAATCCTTACCTCTGTGTTCCAGGTAAGACTAGGTGCAGCGAGTTAGAAGATATTTTGATGACAGTCGTTGTTTGCAGTACCCTCGATTGCGGAGATGCCCCGAACAACCTGGTTCAGTATAACTATCATCGTGTATACAGTCGTATGTGATTTTAATAAATACCAATAGCGAAGCAAGATCAAGGTTAATAGAAGATAACGTAGGGTTGAAGATGCTGGATAACCATTCGAGCGCGAGGTCGTCAACTTTCGTTTCCCCGGAAATGTCGATGAAAAACTGCAGAACCCTTAAACTATTGTCACAACATTTGGAAAGAGATGTACTCGTGGAAAATTTGGCTCAGGGGCTCGCGGGCTCGGGGGCTCGGGAGCTCGCTATGCTTGCATGTGAACCATTTTCAGAATAAACTAAGAGCGTCGTGAATTTAAGGAAGTAAGCTGTGTAATACTGATCGAGTGGTTGTAATGTTTCCGAAGGTTGTTTGTCTTTATAAATCTACCGCTTTAATCTCGATCTCTCTTATCGGCTGTTAATCATGTCTAACGCAGCTAAGTGTGTTTCACATTGTGTAGAAGTTCGTAATTTGATTTGACCGTTTTATACAGTCACATTGACTAGTATTGAAGTTTACACACTAACTCGGTGTTAGAAATATTCCACCATGTTTACGGTTATAGCAATGGGTAAATACAACCAAAGGACGCCGGGTAAAACTCCTAAAACACCACAATCGAGAGGGAATCCCTCTATCTGTCTCTGGAATATTGATTATGTGAAATCCAAGTCATGAGTTTCATTTTCAAGAGAAGATAAATTACCTCTGCCCCCGGTCGCCTTCATCTAGGAATTTTCCCTTTTTATACCAAACGTCTATTCAAATTGAGCCTCAGCTAAATTCTCTAATTTGAACTTAAGATTGTCATGTAAGACATAAATTATCACGGAATGAAGCTTATAGGAGACATCACGGACAAAGTGTGTAATTCATTAAGAATTCCGGTTTTAATCGGCACATGCGCAACGAGGTGCTACAATTACCCTGGGACAACAGACACCACTAAGTTTCCTAGCGACCGATTGCAGATTCATCAAAATAAGTTGACCGGCTTTATCGATCGCAAACATGTTTTGATCGCATGAGCTAAACGCACGATTGACTAAAAACGTGATGGCGCTTCCACAAACTGTAGGCTTCAAAGCTGAAGCAGTCGATGAAGGAATTTAGTGTGCGTGCACTGTTGAAGAAGTAGACAATGATTACGTGATCGTTTCTTTTGACGGTTGGAATGCGGAGTGGAATCGCCGCGTCTGTGATCCACGAGAGATCAGGGATCGAACATTGCCTGATCGGAAAAGAAAGCGAAGAAACCTTCCCTTCAGTGAACAATGTCTTCGCTTAAAGAAGACTGACTTTTTTTTTTCAAATATCACTCAAACTTATTAAACAAAAAGCTCAAATTACCGTTCGCTTCAATTTCAGGCGTAAATTTGCATAATCTTTCATGGACGAAATCTTTCTGAATTTCAAAGATCAAAACCATTTTCTCAACTACATCAGCTTTATCTTTATCCACTTAGCAAACAAAGCTTTCCAAATTACAGCCAAAACACCAGACGTAGTTCACTTCGAATTTCTCGTTCTCTCCTAGTTTCTCAGACCGCATCCAAACAGGTTTCACTACACAGCTTCCGTCTAAGACTCCCAGTGGAACGTGACGTAAAATACGTCACGCGTTACTAGGTAACAGTGCTCATACATATGCACGAACCCCACTCATGTGGGGTTCGCAGAATTACACACTTTGTCCGTGTTGAAGTCGTCATGTATGCAAAGAAACCACCGATTTTTTTCTTTTGTATTGTGGCTTGTTTAACTTGAACTTCAACTGATAAGTTTGGAAAATGAACTGATCGCTGAAGCGCTCAGGGAAGACAAATAATATTTTCCTTTGTGTTCTTTTTTTAGCTTTGGAAGTTCCTCAACGCAGCACAGATCAAGATCGTGAACAAAACAGCTCTCCAGGTCTGAAAACACTAAATATGAATATTAGCCCTATTATACAATAAAATCTTTGATACTTAAAGTAGAACTACACATATTTGCAAGTTTACTGTAAATATTAGTCATGACCTTAAATTTTGTTTGAAAGTAAAATTAATACTACGACATGAGGATGGAGAACCAAGAAGCTTAATCGTGCTGAAAATATTGGGTGGTTTTCAGAGCTGTTAGTTAGAGCCTAACCGGAAAAAAACCGCGGGCTAGTCTGCCATCTTTTGGTGGATATTTTCACCTCATTTTGTCTAAAGAGATGTATCATTAGCCAGGAACAAGGTTATACCACATTCAAAACAAAGCTATACATTCCCCAGTGGTATGTAGAGTTTGATTTCTGTGCTTTCCGAAGATGATAATTGCGATCGCGCATCGCTTCAGCGATTTTATTATTCATCCAAGGAGCAGTTGTGCCCTTTACTCGACGCTTTTTAAGTGGTGCATGAGAATCCACAACTTCGGTAAATAATTTGTTCCAAGTCAAGACTGCGTCGTTGACATTGCTCTCATCGTCAACAATGTGCCACGGAAAATTTTTTAAGTTCTGGATGAAGGCGTTTTCGTCAAATCCTTTGAATGACCGATATTCTATTGTCCTCGATGTGGCCTTTGGGACACCAGCTTTTAACACACAATAAATTAGCAAACGATCGCTTATTGATAGGGACACAACGCCGCTATCAACAATTCGGTGTTGATTACTTCGTTCTTCGGTGTTGATTACTTCGTTCTTGTTCAGAAACTGTTTAATGTTTTTTAAAAATCAGACGAAGTTATTTTTGTGACGGGATGCAACAGTCCCCACAAATGTTATGACGTTTCGTATTGATGCTGATTCGCATCAAAAGAAGCAAAGATTTACTGGAACAATTTTAAGAGTTCGAATTTATTAGTTTGTTCGCATTTAATTATTGCGTATACTGTATGACTCGCTATAATACATGCGGCAGAATTGGAACGAAATGGCTGTTTTTCTTTACCTTTACTGAGGAATGTTGTTTTGTGATGGAAAAGAACATCGGCAAAAACCTTCCAAATAGAATATTAGGGACCAAGTATGATACAAACGATGCTTAAAAGGAACGTTTGGTAGGGGGTCCAAATCTGCGAAGGGGGGTCCAAATCCGCGGTGGGTCCAAATCCGCTGTGACACCGGCGTTTGATTGCGTGACTAGTAAAATTCATTAAAGGGTAACTGACCCTACATTTTTCTCCTTTTCTTTTGTCCCAATACATTCCTCTTAGGTTAAAGAATCCTAAATGAGCAAATTAACAATACATTATGCAAAATCAAATTTTCTACAAATTTTTTTGATGCTTAATCGACGGCCATTTTGAAAACGGTCCGATTCAGGTCACGTGAGGTGATACGTCATAGTGTGTAAGGAAGTGAAGAGCGTAACATCAAGACCTGAAAGTAACTTCTTGGCTGTTCAGCTGATGCCGAAATTTACGAGCGGAAAAAAAAAACAAGATTTGTTCCATTCTGCTATGAGCCACCATTTAGAGACTATGAAATACGAAGTGAGAAATAAAATACTGAAGGTTGAATAATCGCAACGCGTCGGATCGCATGTCTGTATTTGGAGCCACAGGTAATCTGTGCGCCATTCCAAACAGCTGTAAAAAAAAATAAATGTTCCCATATTTTTTTCCTCTTGACCATTATTGAGCCCTATACTTAAACATTGCTGATAACCACCTGCTTGTACGATTAGTTTGCTGATGGTTTCTTATGTGAAGAGCCTAATGAGACCCTGAGGTGCTCCAAACTGTGCCAGTTGGTCTGACTTGTCGCAGTTCTAAAGTTAGAGGGAGGATCGCCCGCCTCTATTTATGTGAGCGCCTCTGCAGTATCTGCGTTTCCCTCGCGATCATATGATACAAATTTCATCTCGGTCACAAATCACGAGTTAGAAAAACTGATGTTCAGATAAGCGCTCTTGTTGTCCTTCTTCCTTATTCATTGCTAACTCTAAGATAGCAGTTACAGTACACGTTCTATTAGGTTTACAGTCACCTTGCCACCAGGAAGACTCGCCACCAGCTTTGATTTCTTCTGCCATCTTCAGATTTACCTCTCCCTCAACTTTACGTCTCCGATTTTTATTAGGAGGATACTGACACTTATGAACACGAAGGTCTTAATCTCACATCAAGTTGTGCACGATATTGGAGGTATATCTTGAGATCGTGGCCTTCGTAATTAAATCAATATGAGCTAGAATACGCTTCTTCTCGGAAGAAATGCATGTTTGAGATACATTGACGTCTCCCCAATGTTTTGTTATGCTGTACACCCACGAATTTAGGGGTATGAGCTGTTGCCGTCCCTGGCAAGCGCGAGAATGTCAGTATCCTCCTAAATTCGAGTTTTAATTTGAATTGAGGGCTTTTCAACCGCTCGAGTACTTGTATGGCATCACTACGAAGACGTCATACAGCTGATACACGTACGATACATAGGATTAACAATGTCTGTTGCGCAGTTGCGAGTGAGAAAATTATTACCGGAGGTGTAAACTCTTTAAAATTTTTATGATGTTTTAGGGATGTCTATCTTCGGCGGTCACAAAACATTGACCCCCTCTTAAATTTACTGGGAAAAATGAACTCACAAACTCCTAGTTGAATAAATTGGAATTCATTTGACCGATACGCCGGTTGTTTCAATTTTGCTTTTTCCTCGGGCTGTTATAACACAGTTCATAAATTGACTGATGAATAAAATATTTTGAAATACCGTTCGAAATTTGTTTTTTTTTTTCTGCGTGCAAACCAAGGGTATACAAAGTTTTTTAAGCATTTGACAAGAATTTCATGAGGCTCACCTCGATGATTTTCTTCGGCCTGAGTCAAGACGTGCCAAGCTAAGCGACATCGCCACCCAGTAAAATAATTTTCCAAAGAATAAATGTGGCGAGCTAAGGAAACGCACATCTCTTTTCATTACTGTGATCAAAGCGCAATGATGTACCTTAATTGGTACTTACGGTATCAAACCATTGATTATGACAAGGTGAGCTTAATTTTGTCTGTTGAGGTCGACGTGACTTCACATTGAAAGCTTTTTTGACGGAACAAACTAGAAGGGACGTTTGGCAGTTAGGACGGCAACGCCAAGGAAGACGTCTAATGAAAAATTAATACATATTTATCGTAGGAATTTCGCGAATGACCTGATGTGTTCACCATCTCTTACGGCGCCGCAAGTTAACCACAGTATAACGTAGGGGAGCGGCGTTGAGTTCCAAATAGAAACTTAATTAATTTGCTGTCGGCGTTTCCTCTCTCGGACCACACAAATCTTGATGGTTTCACGCTATTATTTTGTAGAAGACGGCTAAGAAATGTACAAAGTTTTTAAATGCACGTGCTTAACTATTGTTCTGCTCATTAAATCTTTTTTTTTTGCCACGTCCTCGTTGCCGTCGCCGTATTGCTTTGGTAAAGGTCCCCAATGAGCATCACTACACGAACTGAGAAAATAAAAACTTGTATTTATCTCCCACGCGTTTCGTCTGACAATAGCAGACTTCATCAAGGAGTTTCACAACTAGGGTAAATAAGCTTGCTCATATACAAGTAGTAATTTGTCTCTTTACTATTGAAGTCAGTGGAAAGAATTCTCCTGGTGCACTTACGGTGTTGTGCATGCGTGACATTTTTCGGATGTTACATGTACGAGAACATGATCCGTTTGAGGGTCACAGATTTAGTGTAAATAATTGACGCCTCAACATCTTACATCCTCGTCCAGGTAATGTCTCTATTTACAGAGGTCTTAGAACGCTGAACAAATGGATTCGCCTTGTGTGGCCAGAAAGCTGAAAGCGAATTTCTCGGGCGTAATTGTTTTTGACTTCTCAACTGATGTTGCCGCAAACACAGTTTTTGGGAGTCACGAAACAAAAAAATTTATCGGGACCTAGTTTCATTTTCTAATGGAAATAAAAACCAAATAAAATTATTCTCTTGAGAAAAAGAGTTATAAATAACAGGGGTTCTTTGGAACAAACAGTGATAGAAAAGGTTTCATTTCTGGTCAATACTGACTTTTGATAGCCTACTTCCAAATCTGAGGGAACGCGCTGAGGGAATTAAAAAAATCATACATGTGTGATAATGCAAGAGAGAAAATAAAAATACAAATAAAGAAAAAAGAGAAAACACAGGAACCCGTGTTGCTTGCCCTTTTGCAGCTTGCAGATGTTTTTTTTAGCCAGACCTACAGACCTAAGCCTGACACCACGCAAAGAAACTCGAAAGAGTGCTGTACACCAGCTGGCTCGCACGTACACGCAGGAAAGGCCATGACATTCAGCGAAAATAATAGCAGATGCAGACAATATTTGCAGCCGAAAAACAGGCCAATAAAAAAACAGAAGGTTAAAGAACTTTCTAGAAGTGCTTTCTTGAAAAAAAAGATAAACAATTGTTACTGCTCAAGAAAGGTCACGCAGTCACGCTACAAATACTATTTCTGCGTGGAATTTCTTGATGGTGGAAAGGGGAAAAAACATTTTCCAGTCTTATCTTCTGGAAAAATGACGCAGTTAATGAATTTTATGGGGCTATTGATTTTTCCTTTCAAATGAAGGTGACAGAGTTTCCCGTCATCCACGGCCTGGACGTGGACAGGAGTAAAGACAGGAGAAAGAAACGCTACGATTTTCCCATCGATTTTTCGCCTGCATGCAACTCTCTAAACGTGAAATTTACCATTCCTACAAAATCTCTGGAGAGTTATTTACATTTTTAGCTGTCTAAAAAACTGTGGGCTTATTTGGTCAAGTGACCACCTAGAGCAAGAATTGCGTGACAGGTGTAGTTGAGAAAAGCTTGTCACTGTCGCAGATTTTAAAAGGCATCTAAAACAAAAGTACGGTAGTGCTCAGAGATTTTTTTAATGGCTTTCAGAGATGAAATGATGAATTATAAAGGGGAATTAAGATTAGTGCTGTAGCTTTCTGGAAAGGGGAGATATTTGACCTCAAAGTTGTCAAATATTTGGATGAATAGAAAAGTCTAAGAACACAGTCGTTTAATTGCCTCTGTTGATTGACAAGCTGTCAATCAAATTAACTAATACTTGCGTCAGACATTAACTAAGGATGTAATAATATGTGTACAAACCCTCAGAGAATTGGTTAAATACCATGGCAGTGAGAGCTTCATACATTTTACCTACTTTGAAGCGATTTCCTTGGTAAAAACCGGGAAAACTGAGGGGTGGTCTATCTCCCCCGGAAAACACCAAAACAGAAAACTAGTTTGTCTTTTTTTAGTTTTGTGGTAGACCCTTTAAACTGGCAAAGTTTCATTGAAATCGGTGGGATGGTATGCCCGGTGCTCTTGTGAACACACTCTTAAACATGTTTCAAAGCGGATAGATAGATAGATAGATAGATAGATCGATAGTTTATTATCAAATAAAATACATTGCAGCCATAGGCTGAATTGCGTGCTTTTCACAATCATTGATTATATAAGACTATATAAGACTGCCCATTGCAAAAATGCTAAGACCTAAATAAAATTACTAATATAACTAATATAGCTAATATACAGCAGTGGAATAGCTAAAAATCTAGGTTAGCACACGCGCACACAGCCGGGATAAATGGAAATTTAAAACGGTCAGTGCGAAAGCGCGGCATGTTAAAAACGCGCCGGTGTCTAGTTTTGTAAGCTGAAAAATGCCTATCTAGCAGCAAATTATATAATTTGTGAGATGGATTTGAGACAGACAAAAACAGATCCGTACATAATTTCATGCGTCTGTCATAGAGAGAAGCTAAACCGTGCCTGTCTAAAGAGTCATGGTATCGCAGTTCTGGTGAAATGATGGATAATGCGCGTCTTTGGACCCTTTCAAGCTGTTATGTCAAACACACTTTAAAATATTTTGTAGCAATATACCGAGAAATAGATATTAATTGTTGAGAATGAGAAATTGTTGCGTGAGAGAAAGAAATCACTATGCGAGATTATCAATTAGTTTTTCTGAGCCGGTGAGCAACAGCTAGTCAGCGGAGTGTATTTCTCTCAAAATGGCGGAACAACTGAGTGCAGAAGACTTTACAGAGTTTGTACCATTTAAAGAGGCGCTTCCGTTTATCTCGCCTCTGATCACTTTAGATTAGAAATCTGTGCTAAGAAGCTTGAAGAACACACAAGAATGCTCATCACCATATCACTGTCTGAAAATTCCTCTTAAGACCTGTTTGAGGTGTTCGAATTGTATTTAGTCGTCTTATTAAGAAAGACGTCAAATACTTTACAGATACTTTAATGGTTTTCAGTATTCTGCTGTTATTTTTTAGCTTACCTTCCATTGTGATCGCATAGGCCCTTGGCTTTAGCGGCTGCAGCCACCACTACCAAAACGTAGAAATCGCTAAATCTGTTCGCTTGGACCATAGGATCTTCGACAGTAGTCAGTGGTTGATCTTTGTTGGGAAGGCATCTATAACTTTCCAGACAGAGTTTGTGTTTCCGTTGCCCTTTAATCGTTCGGAGCGAACATTTTCCTTTTTGCGATTCGTATCACTCGCTTAACTTCTTGCCTAAAAAATCGAAAAACGTTCCAATGAAGTTTGTCGTTTGTTTTACGTGCCTTTTTTTGCCACCTGTCGCGGCTTAAGGGAAGCTGTATGTTGAGAGTCACTGTACCACAGCCTGACATGTCAGCCACTGCAGAATTGTACATAGTCTCAGGGCAGGCTGCAACCCTGCTAGGTCGTAAAACATGAGAGATCCTTGCAATACTTAAGGTTGGAGTTGATGTTATGAACTGCAGTAAAAACATTGACAATGCCCAGTCTCTAGACAACAAAGCTACTCTTAAAATTAAATTCCCAAAGTTTTTGAGGGCCCCGGCAAACTAAACGCTTACCACATGAAGTTACACCAAGATGACAGTGTCTCAGCTGTGGCACAACCCCTTCGCCGAATATCATTTAGCAGGAGACAGAAAGTGACAGCAAAGTTGAAACAATTGGAGGAACTAGAAGTCATTGAAAAATTCAATGTTCCCACTAACTGGATCAACCCACTTGTTGCCGTAGAGAAGCCCAACGGAGACATTCGCATTTGTTTGGATATGAGACGGGCGAATCGTGCAATCCTCAGGGAGAAACACCCAGTTCCCACACTGGAAGAAACATTACAGGAGATTTCAGAGGAAAAAGTTTTCGGGAAACTCGACCTAAACATGGCGTTTTATCAAATAGAGTTATACCCTGACTCGCATGACGTAACCACGTTTACCGCCCCGGATGGCCTGTATCGATATAAGTGACTTTTCTTTGGCGTCAACTTGGCAACAGAAAAGATTCAACCGCTAAATGGCAAATACTAAAGGATTGCCCCGGCACTTACAACCTGTATGACAGTGTGAGAGTACTTGGCCGTGACCACAAGAAACATGATGAAAACCTCGACAAAGTAATACGCAAGTTTGAAGAGCATGGGCTGAGCTTGGAGTACATGGGAGAAGTGCTCACGGGTTGAGGCACCAAAACCCCAAAATCAATCTAAAGTGGGAAGCTTCCCGGGATCTGCCCTCCTTGGAATTTCGACAATATCGAGCCGCTTGTGGGACCTAACGTGCATTGGCAAGTCCAGGAAGTGGGGTATTAAGGAAGAATAAGCTTTTGAACATATTAAGAAGTTGCTAACAAATGCCCCAGTCATGGTTTCTTTCGTCAAAGATGCTAAGATCCGTCTTGTAACAAAAGCCTTACTTGTTGGCATTGGAGAAGTCCCAGAACAACAATAAGAGGATGGTTCATACAGCCCAGTGTGCTATGCCAGCCGCAAGCTAAGTAATGTGGAGCAGAGGCACTCTCAGTTCGAGAGAGAGGCACTAGCCGTCCGTTGGGCCTATCAAAAATTTTGCCTCCACTTGTATGGAATCGAGTTTGAGCTCCGCACAGACCACAAGTCGCTGGTAAGCGTTCTGGGTGTCAAGAGTACACGCCCATTAACAGGTATTGAAATATGGTTGTTATACCGCGAGCAATTTCGTTATCTAGTGACACTTCTGAAAAAGAAAACTCTGCGGATGCCCTAAGCCGGCTCCCAGTAGATCCAGCTCAAGACGATGCACATGAAAGCACGGAATATGCCTTCGGTATAGCTAGTGATGTTGCATCAGCAGCACTCACACCTCAACAAGTTGTGCAAGCATCTGCAAAAGATCCCACATTATAGTTGATGAATCAAGCTGTTACCTCAGGAGACTGGAGTCACTTAAAGGGCATAAGATACAGAGCTTTGGTAGAAGGACTGCGGGTCCTTGGCCAGTTTCCCCTCAAAGGTGACCGTATCATAATGCCAGAAGCCTCTGGAAACATACACTCGCACATAAGGGTCATCAAGGTATGACAAGCACAAAGGTCCGCCTCAGAGAAAAGGCATGGTGGCCCAGCATGGATAAGCAGGTAATACATTAGTAAAAGCCTGTCATCCTTGCCAGCTAGTCGGACCCATCAGGTCCACAACATTACCCAAAGTTCTATAGGTTGACATCGCCGTCGACCTATTGGGGATTCCCAGCGGAAAACACCTGCTCGTAGTAGTAGACAACTACTCACGCTGGCCCGAAGTCATCTTGTCGAAGAAGACAGATGCATCACACGTCGCAAGAGCCATGTAGGGTATTTTTCAAACACATGGCATACCTTAAAGTGTCCGCTGTGAGAATGACCCGATATTTGCCTCCACATAGCTTGAAGGCTTTCTAGATTTCTTAGGAATAGTTCACCAGAAAGGAATCCCCCACTGGCCGCAGAGTAATGGTGACGTCGAGCGCTGCAACGAGACTCTACTGAAGATAAAAAGAATCGCTACTTTGGAAGGTAAAGACTGGAAAAGGGCATTACGAAATTTCCTTTCAGTGTCAAACCACACATCACACAGTGTCTGGGTTGTCCCCAGCCGAGCTCCTGATGGGTCGACGCCTCAATGACAAACTTCCAAGAGTAACCATTCCAAGTGAAAGAATCACCGAGGCCCATTGGCAACAGCCTCTTCGCGAGAGAGACGCGCGGGGGAAACTTCGGCAGAAAGAGTATGCAGACAGAAAGCGGTCGGCACAATACAGTGATATTGGCGAGGGAGATCACATCCTACTCAACAAGACCCGTGACAACAAACTGTCTCCCAACTTTGAACCAGTATCACACAAAGTGGTAGAAAAGAAGGGCAATGTAATCCTCAAAAAAGATCAGGAGGGAAACACCAAACTGTGCAATTCGAGCCACATTGAAAAGTTTGTTTAGTCAGCCCATCCACTGAAGCCACTGAAGCCCACAGAGGAGACGAGGGAGATGACATACCCACTGGAGGACAGTCAAAAGCGACTGCTTTGATCCCGCAAACCTATATAATTAAACACCCTACCCTCAGCAAGTCCGGTTCCTTCACGGCTAGCTCGTGTTAGGCGCCCTCCATCGTAGATGAATGACTTTGTGTCCTTTTGGGCTTGAACTGATAAACATTCGATGCAGATCTATGTAGTTTCCCTGAACGAAAAAGGTTAGTTGTCGTGATGACATAGAATTTATCGATGATGAACATTGAACCAATATCTTTTGTTTTTATGTTTATCAATGTCATCGCTAGGAACATTTTTGCAAAAAATCGGCTTCGGTTGATAATGTATTATGAATTAATGAGAATTATTTATAGCAAAGTTTGGTTGGGCGGCGATTCTTTGTGTGCGTGGAGCTTCGTCATTACAAGTCTCTCTTACAAAGAAAATTTTTCTTTTCTTTACAGAATGGTACTCTTTCTTTCTTCTTTGGGCTTATTTTTTTCTTTTTCTCTTTTTTTTTTTTACCAAGGACTTTTTTCCGCTCTTGATTTTTCCGTGAGCAAAGATTTTTCTATAAGCAAAGAACTTCTACGAGTGAATTTTTTTGTCGGTTGCCGCGACACTTCCTCAGAGGATTCACCCAGGTCCGAGATTATGACACCTTCTTGGTTTATTATCTTTCATTTGAAAATACGTTTTTCTAAATAAATCAGTTGCTTTTAAAGATTTCAGAATTTTTTTATAGAAACGTTTTTTTGAATGTTTGAATTCAGTTTAGTCAAATAAAGCAAAAATCGATTGTTTCGACCTTTGTAGGTGGAAATACCCTCCGTACCCGGTCGCTCGCAACTAAGAATTTTCCCTTTTACTGTGAGATGCCTATGGCAAACCATGGTGAAAACCCAGCTGGGTTTCTTTTTCGTTTCATGGACAAAATGCAAAGCTAGCCAATCGGAATACGTAAAATCTTATCGATTTTCATCTTATGTAAACATTGGCGGCTAGATTGATCAGAAGCAGACGAAAATAATTTTCGGACATAAGAAAACTTATAAAAATCATTTCCGCATATCTATAATTTCACTCAGTCAAAAAATCTAGAGGTCATGTTAAGTAGGTTCGGAGGTATTTTAGTTCCGAGGCAGAAAACTTATCAGATACAAGCTGGAAAAAACCGTCTGAACAAAGATCATTGCGTTACTATGCAAATATATATTGAGCTACTAGGAGGCGATAAGTGACATAGGATTGGAGAATGGTGGAATTTGGCTTGTGCAGGCGAGGAAAGATTTGGATTCCAGCAGCTAAATTTAACGAATTCTCCAAACGTAAATTCGATAAACGCAGGTTACTATTTTTTGCTGTTTTTGTCGGCTGTATATAGGTTAATTATTCTGCGGAGTTGGATGGTTACCATAATTGTGAATCTCTTCGTGATATTCCGGAACCTTGGCTTTTGAAATAAGAGCAACCTTGCTTTGCAGTAAGACCTGTATCTACAAGTTCACAACTATGTTTCATCATGCACGGGTTGGCCATGATTCTTTGATTAGATAAAGGAGACAGTTAAATTTATTTGTTATGCTGTGGTGTTTTAATCGATTTCTTTCTTACCACTAACTTAACTACAAATCTCTAGGAAATAACTTAGGTACAGTCTTCCAGTTGTATTAAAGTGTATATTGACGTTTTCGATAAACAAATCACGGCTCAAAGGAGAGAAGTCTGTCAGCGGGGATGGAAATTGTTTTTACCGAGCTGTTGCTTTTAGGAGGGATGAAACAGGCGCTGAGAAACACGAGGAGATTAGGAGGTGGAGTGGCAGTTTGTTTCAGAAGAAAGTTTTTTAGCTGCGACTCTCCGCCATTTTCAAATACAAAAACAGTCACGGTTTATTCAACACTAAAATTTTCTATAGTGGTTTCTTCGGCTGATCTAAATGACTAATCATGGTACACTGTAACTGCACAATTTCTTTCAATGCTACACTTAGTAGCTTCCAGGCATCCAACGGAATTACCTTTAGGCGTCTACCTATACTTACGTCTATTTAAATTGAGCCGCAGCTTAATTCTTTAAATTGAACATACGATTGTTTTGAGATTAAGGTGTGCAAAGAAACCTTCGATTTTTTCCTTTACATTATGGCTTGTTTAACTTGATAAATTAGGAAAATGAACTGACCGCTGAAGCGCTTGGGGAAGATAAGTAATATTTTCCTTTATGTTCTTTTTTTAGCTATGGAGGTTCCGCAAGGCGAGACAGATCGAGATCGTGAACAAGAGAGCTCTTCAGGTTTGAAAACACTGAATATGAACATTACACTATTCCACAATGACGTCTTTCATGCTTAGAGTAGAGCTACATATTTGCAAGTTAACTTTAAATACTGATCATGGCCTTAAATTTTGTTTGAAAGTAGAATTACTACAACGACGCGAAGATGGAGAAACAAGAACCTTAATCATGCTGCAAATATGGCGTGGATTTTAGAGCTGTTAGTTAAAGTCTCACCGGAATAAATAGCGGGCTAGTCTGCCATCTTTTGGTAGATACTTTCACCTCGTTTTGCTTAAAGTGATGCATCATTAGCCAGTGACAGAGTTATACCCCACTCAAAACAAGGCTTAAACATGTTTTAAAGCTGTTTTTTCAAACACAACTTAAAATATTCAGTTTCTTCATGGGAGCTGCTTAAACCAATGTTTGTCAGCTTTAAATATAGCACAAATTGAATCCTATGGACAGTTAAGCTTTTTGGTTCACTGTTTCTGATTTACAACAGTTAAGCCCGGTCGAAACGAAGTTTATTTTGCGACGCAAACTTTCTCTGTTACCACAAGAATATACAAAGGTATTTGTAAGATTTGGTACTTCTCTGTAATGTTGATCGGCCGGACTGAGTAAATCCGAGTTCTCGCGGCTCAGTGACCTGATACTGAAATTGCATCGCGAAGATGAAGCTCGGTGCGATGTCGCTCTCTTCGATCTTAAAGAATTAAGGTACGTTTCTTCTTGGAGGGGGGTGGCTGGGGAATTTTGGTATTTTTTCCAAAAAAAAAGTGTTGGCCCTCCCTGGCCTTTTAATAGAAAAAACTCCTGACCCCCCACCTTAAGGTGACTGACAAAAGTGCGACACTCCCCTCACTACTTCGTGGTATGTTCCATGCCGTAGTTATCTCAGAACGTTTCGCTTGTGAACGCAAAATGTTTGAATGTAAATATATCTCGATATTAAATGTGTGTGAGGTGAAACAAGAAATTGCGAACATTCACTGTGGGATATTAACGTTGTATAGCTGAAGTTTGAATATGGAAGTATAAACTTTGAGACTTTGTAAGTCCTTCTCCAGGCTCACAAACTCCACGAACCAATCCCGATTACACCAAACTTCCCGACTTTCACCTCCTCCACGTACGAAAACATCTACGAGTGGCCGCAAAGCTGATGATTATCAGCCTTGAGCTCAAATAAAACAGATGTTTTAAAAGGGTAAGCTCAAAGCAGGGGATAAAAAGGCAATCAAAGAATTTTCTGAAAAATACATTGTCTCAGAAAGCTTGTTGCAGATTATATTGAGCATCTAACTGACATTGAAATGAGAAAAGATAAGCGGCAAACAGACAATGAAAGGAATTGTGCCGAAATAAAGAAACAGGGCTACAATGACATTGACTAGGAGGTTCTCTATCACAGAAACCACTCGCCATCCCTTAGAGTAGGTAAACTTGAACTTTATTGCATTTAAAGGAAAGAAAGATGAGAGAGTTAGGGTGGTGAGGCACATATTGGCAGTAAGATTTTGACTTGTATTGTGGAGGACAGTCAGAACAACTTTCAGCCAGCCTCTGACTCAAATTCAGAGTCTGACAGTGACCGGGTAGAGCGCATTGTTGGATCTAGTAGAAACTCGGGCAGCGGATAGTCAACAGGAGCAAGAGGCTGAAGAAACGATACCTGTGTCTAGTACGCCTCGATACGGATGGAAAAGGACACGAGTCCTCCGAGAAAAAACTATGTGCCATGGCATATAAATGTAGAAATGTAACATAGAAGCGATAACAAAACACCAAATTAAATCAAAGTAGGTGAAAAGAAAATCTTAAACTATAAGTAAAATGGAAAGCACATCACAAAGGACCTCGTTTAAAAATTCTGGAAAAAGTGTGTCCCTTAGCTTGAATTGCTTACAGAAAGGTATGACCCTCCCCTTTAGGTGCTCACTTTTACTGATAACCTTCTCCTCTGAGGCCCCAGCCCTGCCCCCCAAGAAAAAACGTACCTTTCCTTAATGTGGCAAGCCAGACATGACAAAAGTGATTTGAGTTCAAAACTACCTATCGAATTTCAGTGATCGATGTGTGAGATTTTAATAGGCTAGTTTCGAATTATTTGTGCGAGTAAGTCTGATTTTTAGCATCAAGTCGAGGCTGAGGGGAAAGGAGTCGTCTCAACATGGCAGGGAATGATGCCTTCTTCACAAATATGAAAGTTGCTGAGCTACGGAAATTCTTAAAGGAAAGGGGTATTCAAATTTCTGTAAACGGTAAGAGTAGGAAAAGGGCAGAACTGAAAATGCGGCTGAAATAAAAGTTCCTGAACTTGTAAAGAAAACAGAGCAATGCGACGAGTTGATTACGTTGCCAGGAGAAAAACTACTTCCCCATCCATTTTCGCTGAAGTTTTGGACTCATGACTTCACCGGTATTCCAGACTTCAGGATTCCCGATAGCTGCCATTATCTGGTTGGAAAAGATGGTTACGATAAAGACTGTTTATGGTCGTATAAAAGTCCTGAGGGTTTTTGCTTATTTACTGAGGGGTATGTGGAGGATCTGAAGTACCACGATTTAACTGATGCTGGGACAGATAAACCGACTGGATACTACTATTTCCAGTTTCTTCTCTATGAACTTTGTTTTTATAAAGGACGTGGCCGTGATCATTCAGAGCGACTTCAGTAGAAACACGGATAATTTGGGCGTGAAGTACTCCTTTGCTGTCTTCGTTAGCGTTTCGGTTTCTCCGCTCATTCGACCTTTTTTCGCGTTGACTTGGACTTCTACGGACTGTAAGCTGATTAAATATTGTTGGAACCGTGCCGTGTGCCAACCTTTTAGTTCCAGAAAGTGTCTTCACGACTTTTTTAGTCTCAAAGTGTTCGGAGCATATAAACAAGTTCTTGATGGACGTGAACTCCTTATCAGCGCGACGACAGAAGGCGCTTCCTTTCTTTCTTAGACTCTCTTCGCTTGGAAACTCGGAAAAGTTGAGGTCCGCTCTTTTAGTTATTTTTGCACACAGAAATGGCACAAAACTTCATATTCGACTTACAGTCACTCCGATCTTGCTTTCAAAATAAGCGCCCCTTAGCCTCAGCTTGGTACTAATAATTAGTTACCAGACTATGTCTTAAAAACAATTTGAAATTAGCCTACATTACCACTACATCAGAAATGGAAATCACTGTATGAGAATGAAGAACTGTCATGCGATATATATATGTTATTTGCCGGCTGGGAGGTTCGTATGGTGAAAAACTGAGGTCTTGAAAATACTGCCCGAGGCCGTAGGCCGAGTGCAGCATTTTCAAGACCGAGGTCACAGTTTTTCACCATAAGGACCGACTCTTAGCCGGTAAATAACATATTTATTTTTTTGAAACTTGACGAAATTCTTTCCGAAAGAACCCGAATGATTTAGGGCCGTAAATACGGCAAGATCTTCTATAAACTGAACAGTTTTTGAGCGAGTAAATGATAGTTAAAATAGAGATGATGCAAATTCAAGAGAGATGCCTTAGCGAAACATTTTCATTACCGTAACGATAATTTAAAAGGCTTCCAAACAAACTTTGAAACATTATTTTTACAAGTTTCTGTCACAATCTGACACCTGTCAATTAGAGACGCGTAAGTAAAAAAAAGCGTAAGAACATTTGAAAAACAACGGAACTAGTTTGGCAAGGACTTTCACGACAATGTTTTCTTCAAAAACAGTCAATGATCTCACGGAAAGTATTATTTACTCTCATCGACGATTCATTCATGTACTAAGATTTACCTCTGTTTATCCCTTATCGTGCGGCTCCCGGAATATTCCGGGCGCACGTGTTCGTCCATGTGGACGGGTTCCGGAATATTCCGGGTTTCCGAACATCATTGTTTTATTGGCGTAGAAGTTCGGAATATGTCGGGCTTAGGAAGGTTTACGCTCATGGGCCTATCAAAGGGACATAAATTAAGCATCCGAAAGAGTTCCGAAGATCCGAGTAGAATAAAAGAATTAATTAGCATGAAATTAATTTTGTTGCGCGGTAAAACTGATAAACAAAGATGGCGGCCAATATTATATTTGTTGATGAAGGAACTATCGATGAAGTTGTTGGTGGAGAGGATAGCGATTTTGATGAAAACACGGATAATTCTGAAAGCAGCGAAGAAGAAGATGGCAGAAGCGAAGAAGACAGTGATGGCGAGGAGGAGAGCGAAGAAGAAACCGAAGAAGACAACTGGGTCCTTGGCGATCGTATCCCGCGAAGGCTTGACTTCACAGCTGATCGAGGGTTGAATGTGGAGCTTCCTGACAATCCATCATTCTCTGACTACTTTCATCTCCTCTTTCCTGAAAACCTATTTGATGAGATTGCATCCCAAACAAATAAATATGCAAGGGAAACAATCGCATCTTTACAGCGAAGAGATCGTTTACCTCAGCACTCGAGGTTTAGAAATTGGCCTGAGGATGGTGTGACATCTGGTGAGATGAAAGCTTTTCTTGCCATGATTACTGCGATGGGCCTGGTGAATCAAGAGAATATCCAGGATTACTGGTCCACCGACGAGGTTTTATCTACTCCCTTTTTCCCTCAAATTATGTCAAGAGACAAATTTATGAACATTTTAACATTTTTTCACTTGTGCAATAATGATAATTATATTCCTCGAGGACAGGAAGGGTATAACCCAGTAAACAAGCTTGGCACTATATACAGTGTTGTCACTGGGAATTTTTCAGATGTCTGGAAGCCAGGCAAAAATATTTGCATAGATGAGGGAATGATTCCATTCAGAGGAAAAGTGCACTTCAAAGTGTACAATCCAGACAAGCCAGATAAGTATGGTGTAAAGTCATACCAGTTGTGTGACTCAAGTAATGGCTATTGTTGTAGGTTTGAAATTTACACTGGTGTAAACCAAGAACCACCCAGTGCTAAAGGCAAAACATATGACTTAGTCATGAGGCTCATGCAACCTTATTTGAATGTGGGTAGGTGTTTGTATGTTGACAACTACTACACATCACCTACTTTATTTGCTGAGCTCTATAGGCAGAACACTGGGGCCTGTGGAACAGCCCGCTACAGGAAAGGTATTCCCCAGGAATTTAAAAGGGCACAAGTGAAAAAAAAAGGTGACAAGTTTGTTATGAACAATGGAACTTTGCTGGCTGTTAAATTTAAGGACCGCAGAGTTTTCCAGATGCTGTCATCTGTTCACTCCATTGCAGATGTAGAAGTTGGCCGAAATCACCCTGGAACTGGGCGCCCAATCACTAAACCCGAGATTGTACATGACTACAACAAGTTCATGGGGGCAGTTGACAGGTGTGATCAGATGGTGGCCTATTCCTGCTTCAGGCGACGCACCATGAAATGGTGGAAGAAAGTGTTCTTCCATCTGTTTTCCTTAAGCATCCTGAATGCTTACATCCTCTACAAACATAGAACCCAGTCACCTGTACTGCAAAGGACCTTTCGAAGGGAGCTTGTGAAGGAGCTTGTTAGGAATTCTGGCATCTCCCATTCTCTCACTCCAAGAGGCCGCCCAAGGAGGTCAGCTGAAGGCTTAACCCGCCTCCAAGTTGGAGGTCACTTCCCAGAGAAAATACTGGGTACTGGGAAGAAGTCCAACATCACCCGGGCATGTGTGGTTTGCTTTCCTGCCCAAAAGAAGATTCTGAAAAGGACAGGAGATAAAAGGAAGAGGCCAGGGAAGGAGTCTAGCTTTCAGTGCAGTGTCTGTAAAGTAGCACTCTGTATGCAAGACTGCTTCCAGTTGTACCACACTGTTGAGGACTATGTTGCTGCTTACATTCGAAGACATGATGCCAATAATGACAATGTGGATGCTGAAACCAATTGATTAACTGATCATAGCCATTATTCATCTTTTTTTTGGTTTTGTTTGGTTTTGAAGTCAATTCAAACACAGAAATAGATAAATTTAGACCAATTAGACCCATACAACTGAGCTGACTGTTTTGAACTAATTCAAAACCAAACAATGTAAATAAATTCCTAATTTGATTATGTGTTGACTAGACAAATATGCAATTTTGCTACTATTTTGAGAAAAAAAATGCTCTCACAGTCACAGGAATTGTTTTATCAAGTTGTTGGACTAGGGCTTAACTCTGATTGCCATTTTAGGCTTGTACAGATAATTTTTGGAAGAAATAAATATGATGTGTTATTTGTTAATGTATAACTTTTGTCAAAAACATGATTTCATAGCTAAATTTTAAAAGCAACTTAGGTTCAAAATTTATTATAATAGAATAATCAGAAAGGAAATTTATTAAGCTTTAATTTGATATATAGGTTGTTGGGATTTGATGAAAAGTAAAGCTTTCAATGCTGTTGAAAGGATCAACTGTCGTGCATGAGTGCGTTTCTAAAAATAAAGTCAGTTTAAGGGATTGTAACCTGAACTCAAAGTCAGCATGATAAGGCATAAGACATTATTTTTACAAGTTTCTGTCACAATCTGACACCTGTCAATTAGAGAGCGCGTAAGTAAAAAAAAGCGTAAGAACATTTGAAAAACAACGGAACTAGTTTGGCATGGACTTTCATGACAATGTTTTCTTCAAAAACAGTCAATGATCTCACGGAAAGTATTATTCACTCTCATCGACGATTCATTCATGTACTAAGATTTACCTCTGTTTATTAAGTGAACGGCGAGGAAAGTAATTGTGAGTAAATTCAATTTTTTTATTTTGAAGTTGTGAGAGTTTGCTCGTTTGTTTGCTGCAATGGCGTGTGTAAATCTGGTCTTTCCTTCACAAAAACTAAATTCGAATGGCACACTCCAACGAGACACAAGGGGATTTAATGCGGTCTTTTCTCAAAAAATTCCTTCAGTTTCTGTTGTGCAATTTACGGTACAAATGTTCAAATAGAACGGACTTGGAAAGACTCACCGAGAGCGTATATTTGTTGTAGAACTTAAATTAAAACTTCGCTCGCTCTTTCACTGCGAACAAATTGCTTGAGAAAATTCAGGTATTAAATGAATGAAAGTTCCATCGTTCAGTTTAACTGTAACCAAATAGCTCACGTTTTAACTTTCTAGGTACTTTTTGTGAAAGATTAAAATTAATTGCAGCCGGGTTTTAGGCCGCTTGTCAACCAACTTAATGACACTATTGTTCATACAAATTCATTCTGAAACCAATATTTTTCTGTCAACCAAAGTGATTTGAGTGAGAGAAAAGAGAGGATTAATAAGTTATTCATCGGCTTGAGTTAATGACCGATGTGTTTGCTTAAAAATACTGCCCGGCCGGAAAAACGAGATACGTTTACGAAAAATGGCAACGAACGTTGGGATGTACTTAGCGACTCACGAAAGCGTTACCGTGGCCCGTGGGCAGAGATAGGAAAATACTGACCGGGTAAGGAACCAATCAAATTGCAAGATTCGTTATCGTGCCCTCTAAAAAAAATAATTAAAATTACCCATCGAGAATGATAAAACCTTAATCGAGAAAAAGACTGATGTAGCAATATACTGAGAATTAAATATTAACTGTTGAGAATGAGAAATTGTTTCGTGAGAAAAAGAAATCACTATGCGAGATTATCGATTACTTTTTCTGAGCCGGTGAACAACAGCTAGTAAGCGGAATATTTCTCTCAAAATGGCGGAGCAACTTAGTGCAGAATACTTTACAAAGTTTGTTGATTCTCTAAAGAGCACCATTGAAAGAGACTTTCGTTTATCACGCATTGTTCATGTAGGATTAGAAATCTGTGCCAGGAAGCTTTAGGAATACACAACAATGCTTATCGCCATATCACTGTCTCAAAATTCCTCTTCAAACCTGTTTGAGCTGTTAGAATTGTCTTTAGTCGTCTTATTAAGAAAGACGTCAGATATTTTAAATGTATCATGCCTTTGTCCAAAGGAAAAAATTCCATTGGCATTCTCTGCAAGTTCAGGAGGGAGACCGGCGTACATTATTACAAAGGAAATGATCGAGCAACTGCGTGAGACTAGTTTAAACTGGATAAGTAAAGGAACATGCCTTGGAATCTCCAACCACAGGCAGCCCAAGCTCCAGCTGTGAGATGATCATCTTGCGAAATAGCAGTCATGGCGAAATTATAAGAGTTTATATGGGAATATTTACGACCGCTGTTGGGAATAAAAAAATTAAGTCAAATTCTCAATAAAAATACCTCACTTTACTTCCACAGTGCATCGCCTGTTATCTGACCGCTTACTATGTTTTCTAGGTTTACTATACAAGAACGGCTTGTCTAATGTTGCAAACCTAGAAATGGATAACTCGCTAAAATGGGTTCTTTAAAAAATAGCAAGCTGTCAGATAACAAGCGCTGCACTTTCATGTTACAGGCAGTCTAAAATGTGGGGCTATTGCACAAATTGGCAGACATTTGGAATTGATTATGATGGTTGACTGTGATTATGACTGATATTGAAACAGAAAACAATGTTTATTGTGCCAGAGTCACACAGTCAGCTTACAGTGATTACACAATAGGATTGACCCTCTCTCTGGCGATGGAAACAATGGAATAAGCACTTTGTGACGATCATTGAAAGTTTCAATATTGAATTTAACATTTATTAGCGTCTAATCAAAATTATTTTGATATTTCCTTTGATGATAATGGAAGTACTTGTACATGATCATTGTTATCCCTCCCTCACATAGGAAAGTTTAATGCAGACGTTGTGTTAATTACAACATAAAACATTGTGAAGATCAACCAGAGAATAAGACTGAAGTTATGCTGTTGCGTTCGAAGCTTGTATAATAAAATGATAATAATTTTTTTTTCTCAATAGTTTCAAAATTGCACTGAACACTAAGAGAGGATGAAAATTTTCATGCTTCACGATTTGTCTGGAGGTATAAAATGAAATTAATGACATTTTTTAACGGCTGTCACCAGTATAATTGACCCTTAATGATAACTTCAAGTATGACTCCTGAATTTTGATGTAATCTTGATGAATGCTGTTATTTTTACTGATTTATCATCGAACCATTTTCACTTTTGTAGATGCATTTATTTGGTGGTGTAAGTAGTCCACTGAAATCAGTGTAGTATTTAGTGCAATTTAAAATTCAGGCATTGATCTCCTAGAAGACACGTAATGGTAGTAAAGGCGACATGTCACCTTTTACCCCGAGTTTTCGCATTTCAAGGGACTGACAACTTAATATCTTGTTATGTTATGACCAATTACACTAACTACTTAAAGTCTTAGCGATATTAGAGATCAGCTGATAAAATTTTAATGTAGAGTTTGTAGTCATGAAACTTGCATTTTACATCCCTCTCGAAAGGCTTTCTAACTTGTAACCAAACTAACTGCCAGTGACAACTGTAATGACATTTGAATAGATATAAATTTGTGACCTAATTATTTTTTTTTCGGAAAGTTTAGAAAATGCCATCAACGGTAACTTGTATTCTGTGTTAAAAAAAAGCCTTATATCAGTAATGTGAAAATGTTATGCATAACATAAAAAATTGTAAAAACTAAGAAGCAAATTTCAAAGTATTCATTTCAAAGCATTCTGAATGTTCATTTCAAATTGTTCACATCTTCCATACTCAACAATACTACAAAACAGGCTTGCTCCTCTTTCATTACATTAGTGAACTCCTCAAGCAGTGCTTGGTATGATTCATATGTAAATAGAAGTTCTAACAATGGTCTACATGTTCTGGCAAAAGGACGTCAATGCTGCCCTTCAAGGATAGCAAAGTGCACATCTATGTTGTGTACGAACAGTGATCACATCACTACCAGTGCAGATTCAGAGAAATATGGGTAAAGATTTGCAATTCAGTGACTGTATAAACCTTTTCAGTTGTTCAAAGGATGTCAGTTCTGCTTCAGTTGGTTCTTCAGCTCTGAATAACTTGTTAATTAATTTGGCGGCTTGCTTTAGTCTCGAGGGACTGAAAGTTTTCCTTAGAGCAAAATATCTTGAGAATTGGACTCCACCAGTTGATCTCTAAGAGTGATTAGTGACCATTTTCTCCTATCAGTATCCCCTCTAAAACAAACATTAAGATCATGAGAATAAGGAAATGGTCACGAACTAAAAAGGCTCTTGGTTGTTAAACAAATTCTCTTTGTCAGCACCATAGGATATGCATAGAGAACAGTACGGAAAATATGCTGATGTTAGGATGCAAAGGGTTAAAACACTTGAATAATATAAAACTTCCAAGACATCTTCATCATTAGGTTTAAAATCATCGCCAAGGCACTTGTCCAATGCCTCTCTATCTTCTGTAGTTACAAATTGGCTAAGTCTTCATATCAACGCCTCTGAAGTGATAACTTCATCCCCATAAAGATACAAGGCCACAAAAAGATGTAACAAATTTACTAGGCAGTAATTGGCCCATTGGTAACCATATAGCAGAACCTAGGCAATGGCTTCCCACTATAGTTTCTGCATGTCATGCTCAATAAATGGGACTTTTTAATTGTTTCCAATCATCAGTGATGTGAAGCACTGTTGCCAAAGGCATGCTAAAACATTTAGAAGAACCTTGTTGCCTTCTCCCTTCTCTTCTCTACCAGCAGTGGCTATGTTTAGGTTATGGTGCTTCTAGGAATGCAGAAGGAGGGGGGAACAAAACATTTGTTAACACTTATCCTCAAACTGCGACGGGTGATTTTTTAATAAATTGTTTCACTTCAATATCAATCTCCTATGTAGAAAGTTTAACGGCCGATGATAAGGCATCACCCAAAGGCTGGTTTTCTTTTACAACGGAGTCGGAGTCGGAGTCGACTCCGATATTCAGTTTTCACTCGAAAAGAAGTGCTCTTACCACTTCGACTCCGTCATTAGTGAAAACCAGCCTCAAACAAATGGAGAGAAGGATATCCCGAAACGATTATTTCTTTTTTTCCATAGTTTAGTAATAAACTGTGGGCAAGGACCGGAAGAGCATTTGCAATAAAATTCATCCAAGGTCAAACTTAGTGCAATCCATCGAGCAGCATCTACATTTCGTTAGTTTCCAATCAATTCGGCCATTTGTTAAATAAAAATATTATTTACATTCAATTGTACGGATATTTGAATAAGAAAAAAAAGTGGAAAGCTAAATGCAAAAGAGAATCTCTATGAAGAAAAGAACTTTTTGTGTATTTATGATTGCTAGATTATTTCTCTTTTCTTCTCACGAACGCCATTTTTTCCTTTTTCATATTGGAGGGTAGGCAAAAATTTGCAAAATACACAAAAGTTGAAACCCAACGAAAAAGCTGGAAGGGGAGAGACTTACAGAAACCTTGGCATTGTCCATCAAAATTCAAGCGATTTTCATGAGGCCATTGAGTACCATGAGTGCCATCTGCAAACAACAAAAGAAGGGGGGGATAAAGCTGGACAAGAACGGGCTTATGGAAATCTTGGCAATGACTTTAAAGGCTTAGACGATTTTAATAAGGCAATCGAGTGCTATGAATGTCATCCACAAACTGCAAGAGAATTGGGAGGCAAAGCTAGAGAAGGACGGCCTTATGGAAAACTTGGCATTTCCTATGAGAGTTTACGCGATTATCATAAGGCAGTCGAGAACCATGAGCGTCATCTACAAGTTGCAAAACAAGTGGGAGACAAAGCTGAAGAAGGACGGGCTTATGGAAATCTTGGCATTGCCTATCAGATGTTAGGCGATTTTCATGAGGCTATCAGTTACCACGAGCGTGATCTACAAATTGCAAACGAAGTGGGAGACAAAGCTAGAGAAGGACGGGCTTATGGAAATCTAGGCATTGCCTATCATAGCTTAGGCGATTTTCATAAGGCTATCAGTTACCACGATCGTGACCTACAAATTGCAAAACAAGTGAGAGAAAAAGCTGGAGAAGGACGGGCTTATGGAAATCTTGGCATTGCCTATCGGAAGTTAGGCGATTTTCATAAGGCTATCGGTTATCACGGGCGTCATCTACAAATTGCAAAAGAAGTGGGACACAAAGCTGGAGAAGGACGGGCTTATGGAAATCTTGGCAATGCCTATCAGATGTTAGGCGATTTTCATAAGGCTATCAGTTACCACGAGCGTCATCTACAAATTGCAAAAGGAGTGGGAGACAAAGCTGGAGAAGGAGGGGCTTATGGAAATCTTGGCAATGCCTATAAGATGTTAGGCGATTTCTATAAGACTATCATTTACCACGAGCGTCATCTACAAATTGCAAAAGAAGTGGGAGACAAAGCTGGAGAAGGAGGGGCTTATGGAAATCTTGGCAATGCCTGTGGTAGCTTAGGCGATATTCATAAGGCTATCAGTTACCACGAGCGTCGTCTATAAATTGCAAAAGAAGTGGGAGACAAAGCTGGAGAAGGACGGGCTTATGGAAATCTTGGCAATGCCTATCAGATGTTAGGCGACTTTCATACGGCTATCAGTTACCACGAGCATGATCTACAAATTGCAAAAGAAGTGGGAGACAAAGCTGGAGAAGGAGGGGTTTATGGAAATCTTGGCAATGCCTATCATAGCTTAGGCGATTTTCATGAGGCTATCAGTTACCACGAGCGTGATCTACAAATTGCAAAAGAAGTGGGAGACAAAGCTGGAGAAGGACGGGCTTATGGAAATCTTGGCAATGCCTATCATGGCTTAGGCGATTTTCATAAGGCTATCAGCTACAACGAGCGTCGTCTACAAATTGCAAAAGAAGTGGGACACAAAGCTGGAGAAGGACGGGCTTATGGAAATCTTGGCAATGCCTATCATGGCTTAGGCGATTTTCATAAGTCTATCAGTTACCACGAGCGTCATCTACAAATTGCAAAAGAAGTGGGAGACAAAGCTGGAGAAGGAGGGGCTTATGGAAATCTTGGCAATGCCTATGGTAGCTTAGGCGATTTTCATAAGGCTATCAGTTACCACGAGCGTCATCTATAAATTACAAAAGAAGTGGGAGACAAAGCTGGAGAAGGACGGGCTTATGGAAATCTTGGCAATGCCTATAAGATGTTAGGCGATTTTCATAAGGCTATTAGTTACCACGAGCGTCGTCTACAAATTGCAAAAGAAGTGGGAGACAAAGCTGGAGAAGGACGGGCTTATGGAAATCTTGGCATTGCCTATGATAGCTTAGGCGATTTTCATAAGGCTATCAGTTACCACGAGCGTCGTCTACAAATTGCAAAAGAAGTGGGACACAAAGCTGGAGAAGGACGGGCTTATGGAAATCTTGGCATTGCCTATGATAGCTTAGGCGATTTTCATAAGGCTATCAGTTACCACAAGCGTGATCTACAAATTGCAAAAGAAGTGGGAGACAAAGCTGGAGAAGGAGGGGCTTATGGAAATCTTGGCAATGCCTCTCATGGCTTAGGCGATTTTTATAAGGCTATCAGTTACCACGAGCGTCATCTACAAATTGCAAAAGAAGGGGGAGACAAAGCTGGAGAAGGACGGGCTTATGGAAATCTTGGCAATGCCTATCAGATGTTAGGCGATTTTCATAAGGCTATCAGTTACCACGAGCGTCATCTACAAATTGCAAAAGAAGTGGGAGACAAAGCTGGAGAAGGACGGGCTTATGGAAATCTTGGCAATGCCTATCAGATGTTAGGCGATTTTCATACGGCTATCAGTTACCACGAGCGTCATCTACAAATTGCAAAAGAAGTGGGAGACAAAGCTGGAGAAGGAGGGGCTTATGGAAATCTTGGCAATGCCTACCATGGCTTAGGCGATTTTGATAAGGCTATCAGTTACCACGAGCGTCGTCTACAAATTGCAAAAGAAGTGGGACACAAAGCTGGAGAAGGACGGGCTTATGGAAATCTTGGCAATGCCTATCATGGCTTAGGCGATTTTCATAAGGCTATCAGTTACCACGAGCGTCATCTACAAATTGCAAAAGAAGTGGGAGACAAAGCTGGAGAAGGACGGGCTTATGGAAATCTTGGCAATGCCTTTCAGATGTTAGGCGATTTTCATAAGGCTATCAGTTACCACGAGCGTCATCTACAAAAAGCAAAAGAAGTGGGGGATAAAGCTGGAGAGAGACGGGCTAATGGAAGTCTTGGCAATGCTTTTCATAGCTTAGACAACTTTGCTAAGGCAATCGAGAACCGTGAGCGTCATCTACAAATTGCAAAAGAAGTGGGGGACAAGGCTGGAGAAGGAGAGTCATACGGTAATCTTATCTTATACTCTTAATCAATGCATATCCGATTTTTCGCGATTTTCATGCCTCCAGCCTAAAATTGTCCTGGCAAAATCAAAGGACAAAAGTTTGTTTGAGTGTTACATCTACATTATAAATTTCAAAGTTGAAAAATTCTCTTACCGCTCGACTCGACAGTCTGCCAAAGGATTCCACCTCCAATTTCTAAGATTTTTCAAAGCCGTTTTAAAATTTTAGTATCCCAGAGTTTTGCGACAAAAGAGAATTTTTGCCTCTGTAGTAAATTGATTTCAGTTCAGCTACACTCTGTTCGTAGCTTTTGCGATAATTTATCGACAAGTTTATCACGGTCTTGCTTATTTAATTAATTTTGTCCAGATTTTACTTGGGACAAATTTGTCGGCCATGTGTTTCACGATTTGTCGGCCTTGGCCAAAATTTGTCAAAATTTAGTGATGACGAAAAAATCGTTTTAAATAAACAACCTTTTTCGTTAGTGCGGAAAGACCCCATGTTGAACAATTTTGGTTGAACAGATATTGGGAATTAAGTGGTAGTAAATGTCCGTAATATTG
Source organism: Pocillopora damicornis (assembly GCF_964200805.1). NCBI lineage: Eukaryota > Metazoa > Cnidaria > Anthozoa > Scleractinia > Pocilloporidae > Pocillopora > Pocillopora damicornis. The sequence continues at coordinate 27,161,195 of NC_142670.1, read as the reverse complement.
TATACTGAATCCAAGCCCCTCAAAATAATAATTTCCCCAGCCAAAGAGGATGAGGTACCTTATTACACCGGCAGGAAAGATTTGGCAGATATAGAAGATGCAACAGTAGAAACTGAAGACAATGAAAAGACTTTGATCAAAAGGTATGGGTTTTTTTGCAATGACTCAGTTTTTTGCCTTTCCCATGTTTTTTTTCTCATGGATGCACAGACCATTGTAAAGAGCAGGGTTGGAGTTGCTAGGAGGTGTTAACTAATGGCAACTTTTGACAAAGTGCTCTGACTAAAGAACAACCCTCCGGACCTCTTTATAAATGACAGTTACTTTCTTTTATTTTATTTTCTTTTTAATCTTTAGTTAATAAAGTTCATGCTTAACAACTGTAATGCTATTAAAAATTTATTACATTCGTGCTCAAATCACTGGTGATCCTTGCAATCTGATTGGTTCTCATTGGCACGATTTATTGATAAAATGCACTATTTTTTGCTCTAAAGTGCATCGATTTCCCAGCTAATGAGAAAGCTCCACGAAAGTACAGCAACAAATTAGATTTAACCGATTGTTTTAGGAAATCAATCAAAATGCAGAAAAAAAGAAAGACAACTTTTATAACATTTTACACACCAGCTCAGTACTGGATAAATAACATACATGTATTTGTATCGGCTTTAAAAAAATCTTTATTCATTTAGCAACTGAATTTTGCAAATTTAAAATAAATGTAATGAAGTGGTAATTGAACTTTTGCCATGCGCTTTTGGTCTGAAATCGTACTGGTGATTTCAAGTCTAATGCTGCTGCACAATCCTTTGATTCAGATGTCACGCGTATGATTTCAGAACAAAGTTTACTCCACCCAGTTCAATTACCATGTTCTACAGGTATTCAACATTTTTTTTCAGTGTTTCCATCAATAAAGGGGTACTTAATTATTATCAAAAATGATAAAGAATCATTTAAATAAATGTTTTGATTTATGATTATAACTTGAGGCTATTTGAGTCAAGGAAAAGCAAATTAATGGAAAAGAAAAGAAAAATAAAGAAAAATAACATTTATTAGATCTAGTTTTGAAATTAAGTGTCAATATCTAAATGAGTTTTTCAAACTGCCAGTTTGCCACTTGCATTTTAAATACCTTTGTCATTGCTTACTCCAATTGGGAAAAATATCTTAAAATGCTAGATAATTAATTTCCTTTACATTTCAGAGGAAAAATCGGAGGTAAGGAAGACTCATGGCACCTGAGGGAAGCTGGTGCCTCTATCAAACTTTGCAGTGGAGCTGTACAACAACCTGTGCCATTTACATGTAGATGCTTATTGTGGAACCCCAGGACCCTCTCCCCCTCCACTGCCAGTGATGAGATATTGGTTAGCAGTGTTATTGAAATATCTCATGATGGCCCACCAGATCTGGATTACAAGAAAAGTTTTGAAGGAATAAGTTTTACTGTATCTTTGATGCACAGTGCCCCATATTTGGAGGGGTATGAGGTGGTTATCAAGCAACTGACTGACCAAGAAAACAATGAATGGGAGGAATTAAAGACAGAGAATACTTGGCATGGATCAGGTAACGTTATGTTTTTATTAAATACAGGTGTGAATAACTTAATAATAACTTAATGAATGATCATGATATTGCTAGGCTCCCTTTTTCACTGGCATCAATGTCAGCATTTGAGAAATGTGCAGCTCCCCCTCTCCTAACCCAAAATTAAACCCAACTTGTAACCCGAACTTATCAGTTGACTTAAGGGAGAAGGAGTAGGTGTGCAATGACTTAGATGCGGACATCTATCCCTGCAATGCATGACCTGCTGCACTCATAATGTCAAAGTAGACTTCTTGCTTCTTCATAGGCATTTCAAATCCAACTTTAGAACTTTTTTTTCGTTTACCCTTTAGGTGTATCCAAGCAGTACGTGTAATTATTGCACAAATGTTACATGAAGTCTCCAATGCATTTTAATCACTATAATATAAATTTTCCTCAATAACCATGTTGCTGCAAACTTTATTCTTTGAAGCATACATATCATAATGACATCTGTTGGGGGTAACTTTATTGTTTGAAGACTTCAAAACACAGCTGAAGGATGCATTTCCAATCATTTATTTTTATATGCAGAAACTTCAACAGTTCCCAAGTGGCTTTTCCCATTTGCACAAGCTGTTTGTACAAAATCAGCAGTTTCTTCATTTGCTGCTGTCTGGCGTCCTAAGTCTTTCACCTTTTCAAGAGGTACTGCAGGAGGCCCGGAATTGACCTGTATTGTGCCTGACCTTCCTGATGTCAGTGTCCAAATTTCTCAGAGTTGTGTTCCTGTTTATCAAGATTTCTGTGTGACAATAAAGGTGCTTGGAACTATAAAATTATATACATGCATGAGTCCTGCAACTTTTTCATTTTCCAGTTTTGAAAGCCATAGGATTGGCGTGAGGGGATTGTCAAAAGCAAGGAGATAAAACAAAGGTGTTGCAATAGTAAAACCTGTACCCTCAGTTACTTGCCATACACTCCATGAACTTGGTGGCAATATTCATGGAAAGAGAGATATTAATTAACAACTTTAAGCTAAAATAGAGGAGAGTTGGGCTTGTGCTTGCATGTGTGTGAAGATACATGTGACAAAGTTCTGATTAGCAGTTTTGGTAACTTCGAATTATTTGTGGTACTACTGTCCCCATGTATACTCATGGATCCTGGGCATTCCCTTTTTAAAACTAGGTTTTGGAAAACTCATTCTAAGCAACAGACTTTTGCTTCGATATAAATGTCAAATTGAAATCATTCCTGTCAGGTAAATTGGTTTGTATTGGTTTGCAATTAATGCAATTAGTGGATGAAGTTATGCATGGTATCATGATGAATTAGCAAAACCAAGGTCTGAGTTATCTGCGTAAGCCGAAGACAACACAGAGATAAGATTTGGTGAGTTATGACATCATGCAAAAACCAAATTAAATTATTGTTTTATTATACATCTTTTAAACAAATTACGAAAGAAGACATCTCTTTAAATTTGCAAAAGTTTAAGAAAACTTCACAGACGGTCAGGGCTTGGAAACTAGACTTTTTATATTACGTTCAGTGTATACATTTTTTCATAATAATGCTTATATTACTACATAAAACTTTGAAAGGACATTTACATTGTATACTATAATTTTTAGATAATTTCAAAATTTTATCCTGAAATTTACTTTCCACAATGTAAAGCAAATTATCTTTATGCTGGGAGTGGTTTAACATGCCCAACAACTTGTTTTGCTTTTAAATCCAGGTACAAGAATTCCCAAGCAGTGAGCTAAAAGGAGAGGGAAGACTTGTCGGTCCAGTTCTTTACATTTCAGGCTCTCAAAATGTTAGTCTCATCGCGCCTGTAACAATAAGGATTCCTCTCACCTTCCGTAAAGGAAAACAAGAGTTGGCAGAGTTACGTCCCGGTGAACTGAGGATATTACAATGTGAAGCATATGACTGGAAAGACATTACAGATAAATTAGATGAACCGCCACGTCTTGTAGATGGGAAAGTGCAATTTAAAGTTAGGCATTTCTCTGGGTAAGTATTTCTCGTCGGCTTTATTTGAAAAATAATACGCATGACGTAGAGGAAATTCAAACGCATTTTAGTGTACAGTCATACATACATGGATTTCTTTTAGTTAACTATAGATTCAATAATTGAAATGACCACTCGAGTACGTATATACTCAAGATTACTGTGCAATGGCTGATAATCGTTTCCATCGGATTGCTTGAGCTGTGTTTGATTTTTCCTTTTCTTTTTCGATAGATTCCGTCCAATCAAGTTGATGAGATCACTTTTACAATCTACTTCGGGCTTCACTGAGTTTGTAGGAAAGCTTTGCAATAGGTCTAGGCCTCAGCATGCCCGATTTTTTACTTGCTTGTGTGAGACCGGTGTTCGTGGACATTTTATACTCAAACTTTTTTGCTATCCTCAAAGACTGTATTATGATGTAATACGGAAAATATCGGAATGTGTCTTACTCTACAAAGACGAAGGCTGCTCTTCTAAACCAGTTTGTGGAGAGGAGAAAATTTTGGTGTCTCTTTCCGAGGCTATCATACCCCAGGACACAGACCAGAAAAATGCCCTGCAGTTTGTGAGGTATAATATAATACAACTTACTTCTGGCCCATCAAGTACATATGATTTACTTGAATGCTTCTAGGTTACGTCAAGCTAGTTTTACATAGAAATTATTTATTCCTTCCATTGTAAAATTGTACATTGTTCAACTGTCAGTGAACCATTTTTCACCACGGCTTTTCTAGGTTTCTTATCAATCAATAGGGCCATGGAGATATACATGTTGGTTTTTTTTTCGGCTTTATTGTCTTCAAATGCTCGTTTTTAAATATTCAGTAGGGCTCTCGTTAAATGTGCTGTCATTTTCGGTTGTAAGAAAAGATTTCAAAACGTGTGCTTTTCTAGACGAAGACTCGGCTGGTGTACGTTAGGTTTGCCTCATTTAAATTCATTTCATTTTTAACAGATTCCACGAGAACAAAGTTTATTACACGGGTGGTGAAGTTTGCTTAGGAAATGAGAGTATTCCAGGAGTGAAGTTTTGCGACCAAAATCAGCAACTTTTGTGCAACATTATCATGGTATTAACGTCTCAAGTAGGTGACATCTTACGGTTTGTGGATTTGCTAATTAAATGCACTTTTAGCCCAGAGCTAATATAGTACTGATGCCAACCTTACTACAGTAGATGACAATTAATTAAAAGGATTAGCAATGTTTTAACTGCAGGCAGCCCAAGCTCCAGTTGTGAGATGATCATCTTGCGAAATAAGAGTCATGGCGAAAATTTTAGTTTGTGTTGGAATAACTACGGCCGCTCTTAGGAAGTAAAATTACAGTCAAATTCTCAATAAAAATATCTCACCTTACTTCCAAAGTGCATTGCCTGTGGTCGGACCGCTTACTAAGATGAAAAGAAGCCATTTTAGCAAGTTCTCCATTTTTAGGTTTCTTTCTCCAAGGAGTAGTAAAGCTAGTTTCCGAGTAAGATAATGAGGTCATTTAAGGCGGCACGAAACTTATTAAGGACGAATCACTAGAAACGAAACACTGAGGAACGTCGAATAGGTAAAGAAATGTCCTGCCCACAGAAAACAGTACATGAACATGCAGGACCTTGCAAATTTTTTATTTTGATTTTGTGATTACTTTACTTTTCAGTTGCTTTAAAGTCCCTTTCTATGCCTCTGCCTTTTTTCTTAATTATTTTTCCTTTTTCTTATTAATTAGTAAATTTCTTTATTTCCTCATTTCTATTCACCTCATACGCACCGGTAATATTGCAAATTTTCCTCCTCCATTCAGGTTTCTATTCCTGTCACCTCTGACTTTGAAGAAGGAAGTGGTAAGTTGTTGTTTTTCTTGTAGGTTTTGTTGTTGTTCGAATAAATACAATTTACTGGACTAGTCATCTTGTTCTAAAATATGTTGTTCGAATAAATACAATTACTTAAGACCAGTCATCTTGTTCTAAAATATGTAAATTCAGAAATGTAGGCTCTATGGGTATTTAAAATGTAGCTTTTAGTGACAAAGCACGTGTCCTCAACGGAAAGTCATAATAACCTGCCTTACTTCATGCGTTAATAAATCGGGCCGTGCCCCCCATCACGCTCAACAGAGATGGCTTATTGTCTCTGTTATGTATCAGTAAACTCAATGCAGACCACGGTGCGTGCGTCCCTCCTTGCAGGGAATTTGATGCTGAAAACGAATAAAGCTCAAAACGGCTTGGGAAAGACACAAAGAAGTGTAATTCTCTAGAAATTATTCCGTTGGCTGTATGGTTAAAATGATGGAGTGACTCTGACAGTGATGAATCGTTTGCACCCGCTATTGCTTTGCAAATGAAATCTTGAATGGAATATTTTTCCATATAACGGCCCCCTTCGTCAAATTTGTCGATGCTCATTGTTACTTATAAGAGAAATCGACAAAACTTACCACTTTAATTTGTGAACGCTAGGTCATACCCGAATGATCACAGTCCAGGATCACCACATCAACGTTTCCGAACCATCAGCGCCATAAAAATTGCATTAGTTCTCAAGCCAGCCATCTCATTAACCCCATTATTCTGCAGGTATTTCCTCCCAAAGTGTGAAACATTCAATTGTAAAGCGTCCAAATTCAGAATCATCGTCATGCAGCCCTGTTGCAGCTCCTAGGAAGAGGATACACCAATCTGCAGGTAGTACCGAGATTAAAAATGTCGCGATGGACTTTCCTTTTTAAATGTATTTTTTTCAAGTTTGCATGTTGTTGTTACGCGTTTATGCATGGTAAAATTTGTTTATGCAGAAAGACTGGCATTATATTTCTTAGACATCCTCTTTACCCACTTATATAAGAGAATAAAAAATAATGAATTAAAAGTGGGCTCTATCATTAATCCAACACCCGTGTATCTTGAACTACATTAACCTATTCCAGCATTAACGGCTGGAGACTATAGCTAAGAGACGTTAATGACCTCCATTTTCAAGATGCTTGTCGGGCCATACGCGAAATAAGAGGTCAGAAATAGATAATGAGTCTGGAAAACTTCTTAAGCGTTTTTATTTTTTTTTTATGTATGGGTTGGGAAAATGGTTTCCCTGCCGCTGCAAATGTATCCTCGCGCAAGCTTGACAATCTCAAGGGCTGACGATTCGGTATTGAATGATACCAAAAAAAGAGAAGTCGCCCTTCGCCAGAACTGTTTGCTATTCGCCAATGCCTTGAAGCATCCCTTTTCTAATTTCTTATTCTCCTTCTGTTGTTATCCTCAGGTATATATTTGGTTAAAGATGGGGAACCGTCAAATGAGGAGTTGGAATATCTGTCTCTGGAACTTGAAGAAAAATGGGACAAATTAGGAAGGCGCCTGGGATTCAGCCCAGCCGTAATAAGAAACTATGATGGAGACAACCCGAAGTTGGCAGATAAAGCTTTTAACATGTTAATAGATTGGAAACAAGGACAAGGCAGCAAAGCCACTTACACAGTTTTGCACGATGCCTTGTGTCACAACTTGGTGAATCGTAAAAGTCTAGCAGAACAGTTTTGTTGCGATAAGATTAAAGACAATGCCTCTCGTTAGTCTTATCATATAAAGACTGGTCGTTTCTGTATTACGTCAAATATATTTGCGAGTACTCCAAAGAGCGTCTGTGTCGAGCATTCATGTGTAGTAGGTCGTTCGTTTTCCTTTCGATTCAAGATAGGGAAAAAATATCTCTAAAGAAAAGATGTTTACTCGTATTTTTGCACTCAAGAACCGCTAGCTAAAGAATACTAAGGTCGGAATTCACTCAGACGTCCAGAGCGACAGAGCTGAATAACGCCTGCGCACGCGCCATGCTTTGGCGCGGAAAACGAATTTTGAGTGGTTTGCACGTTCGATTTTCTATGCTATAGATTCTAGGCGTTTTTTCCTTGCTTCTTTTTTTTTTTACAGAATAACTTCCAAAAACTTTGTACACCCCCTAGATATTTTCAAAATTTAATTTTCTTCTTAAAAACACTTGAAATAGGAGAATGCCTTCAACGACAACAAAATGCCTTGGTTTTAAATGCCAGCCCTATTTTTCGCCGCAAATTTCGCTGAATTTTAACCTCAAGCGCTTGAGCCCGTGTTATTGGCCGTATAACTGTGATGTCGCATTTCGTTATTTAGCTCTGTCGTCCAGAACGTGTGAATCACTTTACTACCCTCAACCATCTTATTTCATACTTCACAGCTTGAAATTAGAATGTATTTTCTCCTTATTATTCTCTTTGCATTTCCCAAGGAACAGACAAAGAGAATTGGTTTAACAGTTAAGAGCTTCTTAAGTTAGTGGTCAGTTACTATATTCTCGTGTTCTTAATTTTTGATTTAGGTTGACACTGTAAGGAAAAATTAGATGCTAGACACTATTTGAGTTTAATTAATCGTTTGTGGTTAGCTTGAATTAACAGAATAATTTTGTAAAGAGTGAGATTCCCCTCTTCTCAGTGTGGTGGATAAGTATAAAACGTGTAACGGCCTTAGAATAAAATTTGTAGATGCTGAGCTACCTTTTTTGTTCTTAAAAAGTGTAAAAAAATTCAGCAAAATCAAATACAAAATGTCTCTTTCTCAGGCTTAACTCCCATAATTCTTTGTGGTTTATAGAGGTTTCGCCCCATTGAAAGTTCAACAACAAGTTCACCCCTGCTACGACGAGTTGTCCCCATCAAATATAATATAGATTTATATAGCTAACCCTAAAAGCGGAGTTCCATTCAGTTTATTTTCCAGCCCTTCAACTTCTAAAAATTCCTATGCACTGGCTCTCGAAGAGTAAACGAGATGTGGAACGGAAGGACGATATTCTCACAACTTGCAAAGTGATCAACATATCAACATGCGTGCTAGTAAGCGGTATTTTCAAGCAGCTGAAGACTTTCGTTGACATTCCTTATTGTTTGAACGGATTATCCAGAATATAGAATGTTTTCTTCCTTAAATGTCTGTATCGGTTGAAATGATATTTTATTGCCCGTGTTTGTTAATTTGGTTTAGACAGAATGAAACGACGTTAAACGACTTCGAGTTAAGATCTCATATCACCGGTCCATTGAAGGGTTTACACGCGGGATCAGTAGTCACTGAAACAATGTGCCAGAATCGTACTTAGCATCTCTTATACCTTCTCCTGATGTCGCCATATATGACTGTTTCCTTCAACGACTTTTCTCTACCCTGTCAAACTCCTCTGATAAGCGTAGAAAATTAGAAAGAAAAGTCACATTTCAACTCGTATCGATGTTTAAATTCTCCTCTTTCAACTGCTCTGGTTGGAAAGACCTATGCCGTAATTGCATATCAATGTACATGCCTTTAAACCAATTGTGCTCTATCCTGGCAACTCTAGCCACTGAAATTCTAAATTTGTCTACCATCTGGTTCTTACGCTGCGAAAGTTAGATTTGAACGTAGACAGACTAGAACTAGAATATCTGTGCATAACAGAAACTAATCCAAAGATCAATCAAGTTTTATATTTAGTTTTAAAGTTGAGTCGATGTTGTTATTGACCCATGAAAGAGATTCAAAAGTCTGATATGGTAGCCTCTATGAAATTCTGTCCTGGAAACTGAAGTTGTGGCAACATTACGGTTATCATGAAAAACAACAATACATTTTATTGATCAGAAAAAGTATTCATTTGACCATCAACTAAGACTTTCACTCGTTCACTCTGACAAAATTTTAATATAAGAGGTTTTAAAAAGCTTGGGTATTTGTTAAAAATTGGCCAACTTAATGCAAAAACTCAAGATATACATTGAATGCACACTTTTTTAAACATTTTTTCATTAATGCAGTTACCTGCTGGCAAAACATTATAATATATTTCAACCCAACCATTTTCTCTTAAACATCATTATAAAATAATTATGCAGGTACCCTAGCTAAATAAAAAAATGGCTAGTATATACAACATGTCTTAAATATCACCTTCAGACTAAGCGAACGGCATCAAGAAAGGTGTATAAGGGAACAGGGTCGCTTATTTCTGTCATTCATTTGCTTCGCACACCTGTTGCGGACTAGTTCATGAGGCTGGGCTGTCAGGGTGAGGGACTGAGGATTTTAGCAAGTCATTAGATTTAAGGGAAATATTAATGAGGAAAGTGACTTTTTTGGAGCCTGGAAAATATCATCGTGTAAAGCCATACAGGTACTAGCAAACTCATTATTATTAACTAGTATGAGGAAGGATACAATATTTTACTTCAGAGATTTGATGCATGGGCTGTGCACAAAATTTTAATCGGGTTACTAGAACTAAAATCCTCAAGGAATGATAAAAGGTAGCCGGGCTAACACTGAAGTCGCCTCAAGCGCCAAAGTAGTTGTTTTCAAATGTCGGTTTTTTTTTCTTGCGAATACAAGAACGTGTATAGTATAAAGACCAATATCTTAGACAATGGCTCCGAGAAGCCGAATTAAACACAAAGATAATAGGGTTAGCTGCAAAAATGATTGAGATCGTTGGAAAATGGTTGCAGCAAGGATGCGTTTTTTCCAGAAATAGAAGGAAAGGGCGGAGTTTGCCTTAGATGGCCGATACTGAGACGGGCTTAGTAACAACAGATATCAATGTCGCGATTTTGTGACAGGTCGTTCATAAATTCAACAACAGGGCATGGCAGGCAAACGAAGCATATCAAACTCTTTCCCCAGTGCGACGAACATTTGTTTTTCTCGGTTCCAGGTGTACGCAACCACTAACCCCACGTAATGCGCATGCTCTCCGTTACGAATTTTCAAAATGGCAGACAAGCCAAAGAAAGAAAAAACAAAGCGATTTTGCAATGAACACTCAACAGAAACCCTCGTTAGAAAGGCGAATCCACGGAGGAAAGATACAAAACTGTATGATACTGAGATCGATATGATATTAAATAGATACCGAAAGCCCGTTTCCAACTTGCTAAGAAGCGCATTTAATTGCCTTCCGCCACGATCACTAGCTTTCTTGACAGCCTTCTGAAGACAGAATACTTTCTTTCTGAAGACTTCTAATGTGCGGCTATTGATTATTACACCTCGTATACCTGATTGCTCAAACACTTTGTTTACGATTGTTGAAAGGACCGACTCATGGTTCTCTGTCTTCGTCTTTACATTGCTTTGAAATAGTATAGATTAGTAAGCTGAAACGAAAAACTAATCAGGGATGTTTACGAAAAATCCAGCAAACAAGCTTAAAAAAGGCATTTATTTAGACTTCGTACTTCAACGAACTTCACAAATCTTACTTGTTTATCTTGTAAGTAAACGATGGCAGACTAATTCTCGAAGCGCTTTCTGAGTTTCCCGATCCCTCTCCTACTGCTTTCACGCTTACAAAAAAGGAAAAAATCAAAAGGAGGAAGATACAGCTGTTTTGAAACGCCATTTGACGAGGGTAAATCTGCTTTTTGTTCGACACTTTACATATCAAAACAAAGGAAATTTGTTCCTATTTTTGATTCTGGCGGTACATTTTTAATTTGCGCCTGCGTAAAAGAGATATCGCCCGAGACCCTTCGCTCGGTCGTGTTTTGATCAAAAACGCCTTGTTAATTTCACGCAGCCGCTAGGAGAAAAGGTAAAAATGACGAGGGAAAAACTTTACCTTCAAGTTTGAAAATTAGCGAAATAGAAAGCCACAATATTATAGTTTAATATTTCAGAGGTACATTGAGTGCTTTTTCCGTAGAGAATCCGCACAATGGTAAAACATTCGAAAATTACACTCGATTTGAGTGGGGTGTTGAAGTGGGCGTGGTCACTACATTCATTTTAAGACTATTTGTACCCCATGAGTTTGATATGCAGGATGAAAAGTTTTTTGCCACAGAAGCATTTCACACCAAGTTTAATGCAATTGTGGCAATTATTCGATGGACCATGCCTTTAGAAAAAGTTTTCCATCTGCCACAACCTTGTTTCAGTTTTGTTTCGGTTTTGCCTCAGGACCCGGACAGGCGAAATCCTGCTCTGAGAAGAATAAATTTCGCAACTAATTGACAACTGACAAAACTTAAAAAGAATCAACCGTTCATAATATTTTTCGTCATTAAGTTTCCTATGTTTTGGTTTTTGCAGAATTTTGTAAGCGCGTTTAAGAAAGCTATAAGGTCTGTTTGTTTGATTGTCTGCTAGTACGTATCACAAAGACAAGTGGTTCCCAACTTCCGGTTGTAGCCCAATTCATTTCCGCTTCGTTCCATGATGCATTGCGCGTTTTTAAAGATGGCGGACGAAGGAAAATGAAACAACTAGCTTATAGGGAAAAGATTACAGAAGAATCTCAGGCTTGACGAAGCCTCTTGCTGATTGTAAAATAGAGGTAAGATTTTAGTCGACTCATCGTGTTCACTACGCACAAGTATATGTACGTTTAGACTTAGTCAGCTTCAAGATTGTCCAAGACTTAGTGGTTGTCAGCAAGGGATTGTTCCAGTTTATGCTTACATTTCTTTTTCTGAGCATTGCTCGTATTAATCTTAATCGTGACAAATTACTCAAAAGGAAAGTTATTTTAAACCTAGAATAAAAAAAGACATCGAAGGCACGTGAGGTTTGGTTTGTTTCTTTTTAATTAAGCTTACATAATGCTAAGGATTTACATATGTTTTTCTCCACGGAAAAATAGCTGTTACATGTTGTTGTTGCTTAAAGTGAATTCTTCAGGAAAAATTTATCTTTAGTTTTTATTTATTTATTGTACTTTGTTTTGCTTTATTTTGTTTCGATTTACCCTTCAGCATGATGCAACTTGTGGTTAAATTAATTAAGAGAGTGTCTCGGTAAGAGCGGTCCGGTCGATTTTGCTTGAGACACGGATTTCGCTCGTTTCTCGTGTGTTGTAAGACATTCATGTACCTATACTAAAACCACAATCAGTTTGATCGGATCTCTTTATTTTTCAGAGTTTTACGGAAATTAAATTTCACTCGAGCGAAGGCTTGTCGTGACACTTTTCAAGACTTTAATTTCATACAACTTTGGAGGACAATTTACAAAAAACTACGGAACTCAGCAAAAAACAAATACCACAGCCATGTATATTAACTCTATCTTATCTATCGAGGCGACTTTCGTAAACATCACGTGTCAATCAAGGAAACAGGAAGACTTGAATGACACCTTATCGGTTCGCCTAAATCAAACACGCCAAAACCGATCAAATTCAAGGTAAATTTTTGAAAAAATGAGGCGTTCTTAACTGATCCAACTAACATAGCTAGGAAGTAGGTGCCATAGAAAAGATAACTACAGAAAAAAACTTTGCGGCCCGACCTTTACGAGAACTTTATAACTCCGTGAACTTACCTAATTTTCGGCAATCTCCAAGTTTGGCCGCCATTTTGAGGGACTTGTCAACATGAAGCGTAACCGATATAAATCAAGCAGGTAAATCTAAAACCGTCAGAAATACATACGAAAGCAATTCAAATGAACTTTACTTTCAATTCAAGCGGCAAAATTTGAAATTGTTCGTTAAACTTACAATCCTCATGCGACCATTTCTTTCAAAAATTCAAACACTACAACTAGTGTTCGAATTCCCCTCGCCGATTCCACCGCAAGAAATAACCTGTGCCACCCAAGCTTCGACTCGAACATGAAGTACGAATCAAGTAACATAACTGCTTCATCTTCGCGGCAATATCACGCTGGTATTTTGATTTTCCGATCGACAAGAACGGTGATCAGGAATCGATCGGTTTGTTTACCAGGTAAACGTGACCGCTGACCAGCTGCTAAGTGAAAACAGCATAGCGCGGGGTGGGGTGGTTGGCGGGCTTATCGTCATAAGATATTCGAATGCATGCTCAAAAAGCTCTAGGACTATCAGTCTGAAAAGTGAAGTTATGCTTTGTGGTACAGACAACTTTCATGTGATTCTCATAACTTTATCTTGATCTAACACTGAATCCTTGTCCCTTAATTACCAGGAAAATGTAACGGCAAGAGAGGAAGTAAAAGGGTGAAGAAAGCTATATGGTCAGTTTGTTTGTTTTTCTGTTACTTTTTTTTGCTCAAGTTACTTATTTTGTATAAGTTCTTTACTGTAAATTTTATTAATTCTGATCTATTTATCATTTTTCTCATTCGCTTTAAATCATTCCCTATTGTCTTTAACCAGCTGTTTCTCCCTGGATCTGGTACAGCATTTATTAGTGTCTTTTGTTCTCCTTTATTTTGTTTTTTATATCTAAAGTAAGTTATTATTGGTAATTTATTTTAGCAACTGCTTCAATTGTTCACCTTGCTTCAATTATTCAGTTTTTTTAACTTTGTTTGGAAGTATATTAAAGAGCATGTTTTTGTTTGGACTGTTAAAAGTTTATTTGGCCATCATGAGCACCTCTGGGACTGTGACTCCCACAAACCACCAAATTTGCATCTTTTTTTCTCTTTCATTTATCTTTTTTGAACCAATGATGCTGTTGTTTTGTTCAGCTCATCATCCCTGCTATAATTTTCCCCTTCACCTGCATACCTACTTCTTGATATATACTAATGATGAGATATTACCCAATAAATCTGTCCTGAAGAGCTGTCTAATTTTGGTTGCCTGCAATTCTGATTTTTTTTGGCTCAGTATATGATGGATGACAACCCAATTGGTTGCCTTTGACGACCCATGCCTTTGTTGGGGAAAAGAATGCTCATGCCTGTCAGGTTTATTGTATAAATTATATTACAGCTTCCCTCTTTTATGTTTATTATCCTTCAAATATTTTTCAACACACAAGAAAAATGTTTATGTACAGACTGCTGTTTATGGTGTGTCAGTGTTCTCTGAAATGATTTTGTGAACAAAAGAAACATTTTCCTTCTATAGCAACGCATCTTTATCTTGAATCAGTAGATGTAAGGTTTGAAAATTGGGTAGTTTCATTTGAGGTATATTCTTGCATATCCCCCAGTTTTAGCTGGGGGATATTCTGTCATGTGATGGGCTTAGACCAATTGCCCACAAGCAAATAATTGTATTTGTTGGATTATGATGGAATCTATTGATCATGAATGATTTTTTATAAAAGTAAGGTAGCTGAGGTATTGTAAGTGTAATGTGTGGTTTTGTAATTAAGATTTTAAAATATGAAAAAAGAAGGAAAAAAAAAAAAAAAAGAAGAAAGAAACCAACTTTGGCCCCTGCAAAATACAAGACACCAAATTGCCATTTTTGTCTTTGATTGGTTGATTATAGTGCTAGTATTTTAGCCAATCACAGACCAAGGTCATGGAAAAGCTTAGAAATATCAGATTGTTTTTAGGCTCAATCAATGTTATAAATAGCACTGTGTATGACAAATAAAAAGATCATTACAGTTTTCAAGTCTGTCCCAAATTGTCTCCTCTTAGCCAACTACCTGAAATCTTGATCGTTTTACTTCTGAGATCTGAGAGCTGACTCACTCAACTGAAAACCTGACACAGTTTGTTTTTAATATTTCAGAGAACATGCTTGAGATTGTTTTAATGCTCAACCAAAAATTTGTCAAGTTGTTTTAGATATTTTATGACCTTAATGGTTTTTATTTAAATTTTTTCAGGCACTTCTTTATGGATGCTGTCAGTGTCTCAGAAAGACAACATTACCAAACATGCCTGTGATAAGGAGTTTCGAGCTCTGAAATCCTGTATAAGACAAGCAGTAAGTTTCCTGGTAGACTGACCAGGCTCTCTTTTCTTTCTGTGTTTAATTAGCTTTGATACCATGTTAGATTTCAAACCACAAACTCAATTATTGTCACAACAAGATAGTCAGGGGAGGGGGGGGGGGGGCACAAAAGTGTCCTGTCAGGGTTGGTGGAGACTTCATGTTGCTTGACAGTAGCATATCTTGTACTTGGTGACAGATGTTTAGAATAATTCTTGCTATCAAGAGACAAAGCACAATTTCATTACAGGAATTGACTGACTTCTGTTCTGATTATCACCCAGCAACAACCAATTACATCAAACTTACTAGCATAGAAATCCACAAGAAATCAAGCATTCTTTTCCATGTGATAAAAGTAGCTCTTGCACATCTGTTGTACTGAGTGAATACTACAAAAGTGAGCCAAGTGATTAAATACTTAGACAAACAACTCTATTGATTGTTTCTTAAGTGTAGTTTAGTAAAGCCAAGTGAACAGGGTTAAGTTCCCACCAGAGAGTGGGGTGATAGAAAAAGGGAGCCTTGGTTTTTCAATGCAATGCATTCTTTGCCATACCTGTCCAGAGTTTGTTTCAGTTCAAACTTTGTTAACGAACTTAAACATATTAGGTACTTATGACTGGCTTCAAGGGAAACAGTAAGTTTTCTTTTCCCAAAACTCTCAAATGTTCCTTGAGCTGAAGCTAAAGGGGAAAATTAAGGTCAAATAAAAAATGGTTTTTGAGTTGGGAGGTATAACATCATGATATTAAACAATTGCAAAGAATTTTGAGTACTTACATACTTAAACATGTACTCTCAAGCTAACTCCTATACTCTCAAATTAGTCAGCTTTAATCAGAATTAATCAGGTTAATACTTTTATCATGTAGTGGGTACTGTCCTACAGTGAGAGAGGGATGGGGTTTAACTTTTCATTGTCAAATTGTTGGTGTCCTTTTTTATTATTTTCTCCCCAATTTTAATCAACAACCATTTGCAAAAATTAAGGACTCAAGGTAAATAAGAGACTACAGCAAGTCACCTGGATATAGGACTGTTGTACTTTCTTTACTTAAATTCAAATATTACCTTTAAAATAATCTAATGATAATCATTATATACTGAAACAAAATGTTTCATTCCTGATTGTTCTATTGTGAATTATTTTGAAAAATAACTAGTTGAGTCAGTTATTAAGTTACAGGTTTTCCATACTACACACTGGCTTGAAATTAAAGCTTTTTAAGATAACTAAACAATGCTAAACTTTTTCATAATTAAAAAAAAACATTTAAATTTGATGTGTTCATAAAATTTGATGTGATCATTCTAATGAATGATCAAATCAAACAATATAATTATCTTAAGGCATTTTCTAACTGGTTAAAAATGTTTTGAGAAATGCGCACCAGGAATGTACAAAGAACAGTATTTGTATGAGGTTTTGTTTAGAACATATCATACATAAAAATGCATAAACAGCTCTCGCATTTCATAATTTATGGTTACACTTGTTAGGAAAGGTTTCCAAAAGGCACTCCCATGGCTTGTGCAGTTACCAAAGCTTTCTAAACATCACTCATGACTTTGAATTAAGAAAATTTAATGTACTTGAGCTCATGGGATTCTCCTTACAAATACATGTGAGATTAAATTAGATTCATAGAATTGAGCAATAGAAAAAAAGAAATGAAATTCATCATATTTGGAAGATGATGCTTATGTTATTGTTCTGCCGTTATACACATTTTCCATCTGCACCCTGTGCTTGCATGTGCCAATTCCTGCAAGAGCACACTATAAGCCAAGGAAATCGTAGAAGCACAATGATATAATAGAATCCTTAATTTATACACATGCATTTGGTATTGTCTGTTTTAATTCTTTACACTCTAACATCAATATATATGCATATTCTCCATTCCTTTCTCTATGTATTTCCTAATGTTCTGACAAGGAGAATTTGTTCAATAATCAAGAGCTTTTTTTCGTTAGTAATTGTGTCCTCTATTCAGTCTCATGATAATAATGATAATTTAGGGATAATATTGCAAGGAGAAATCAGTTGCTTGTCACTATTTGGGGTTAAAGGTTCAGAGAAAGTTTATGTTTAAACAGTAGAAAACCTGGTGTGCCTGGTCTTTTTTTTTCCTATGGGACAAGTTGTAAATAAAATAGGGATTCTTATCTATGAAAAATTAATTATGTATTCTATTTTTTTACCTCTCTTAGGTTTCCCTCTGGTTTTATGATGTATTTTTGTTGCAAGCAAAGAAAAACTTAGTGTAGAAACTTGCAAAGAGAGAACAACCACACCTGTTGCTGCAAAGTTCAGAGACAGAAGACGCCACAGGGAACCCACTCACTTTTTGTCTGGGATGAAGAATGTTGTAAGGTGACTTTTGGGCTTGTGGAAACTTAAAAACAATGTAATGCTTATTTTGAATGCTATGATTTTACTAATTTTTTAATTTGTTTTGTTTTTTTAGGTACTTGGAAAAGCCAACATCAGTTTGGAATCAACAAAGTAAAAGAAAATTATTGCTAATATGAACTAAATGAGAATTACTCTGCATACAAAGTGTAGAGCTTATTCTAAATTGGAAACCAGTTTATGATTTCTTTTTTAGTCACCCTTGATATGGAAATGTTGTGTCCTGTGTACTTTTCATTTAAAAACTGAGATTATGTTTTAAAACTGAAATAGAAGCTAAAATTCTGGGCAGTTGAACCCATGAAGCACAGATAGATCAGTCATTGAAAAAAAATACTGGGCATATGATCATAAGAAGTCAAGTTTTAACTTAGTTTGATGGCTTGTTATTGAACCTGTGCATTCTAATGATGTTGCTTGTTAATTGTCATCTGAAATCCGCAAGTTTTGATATTTCTGCATCAGTGCCCCCATCCTCTGTCCCTGAGATGTCAAAGTGGCAGTTGCACTGTGTGATGCTGATAAGGATTTGTTATATCCTATTGTGGCTCTCTCTCTTCCGAGCTTTTGGAAAGAGTGTCTAATAAACTAAATAAGCTTTTACATTAACACTTTGTGAGTATATGAGTACAGCAAAGATATAAGCATTGTAAACTGCTGTTTATAAGCCCCCAACTCCCATTTATAAGCCTCCCTCCCCCAGATTAAATGCCCATCTACCTTCCAACAAAGAAAAAATATAAATAAAATACTAAAGAAAAATATTTAATACTAGGACAGCAAAGATGAACTTTAAGGGGGAAGTCTGAACTTCAGCTCTGTTATCTTGCAGCTTTGTTCGTGTTGTTAGTTTTTTCGTTTGACGTTTTGAAGCTTAATTAAAAACCAATAAATGCAAAACGTATTTTGATCAGCGCCCAGCTGCTTTCGCTTTTTCTGTTGTTTTCATAAGCCCTCTCGGACATAGGGCCCTCCGTTTATAGACCCCCCCGGATACAGGCCCTCCTAAACCTCGTACAAAGTTGTATAGTTGCTGAGCTTATAATCGGTAGGTTTCGATATATTTGTATTGTGGAATTTAAAGGATTGGAATAGTCACATTCTCAACTTGAAAGTTTGATTTCGTTTAGATCGAAAACAAAGATAGCACAGCTTTTTTTCGAATTTTCAAGGCTGGTTTGCGGCTGATTAGCTCGCTATTGAGAGAGGCAAGAGAGGGAACTGAAAGCTACCTATGCGGCCGGAAATCAGCTTCAAAAAACTTACAAAATTCAAACGAACAAACAATATAGAGGCAAGTAAAGTTATTTGTTGAAAAGTATTTCAAATTTCTGGGCTAAGTAAGCAACAGTTTATTCTCAGACAAATCCTCATATTTCGGTCGTCGGCCAAAATTATTATCATATTTGCATAGTTTCAAAGGTTAACTTTGCGAGCGTGGGCTACCTGTGGGTGCAGTCACGCATTCAGCGTAGAACTTAAAAACAAGAAAAGGGTGGAATTACCAAAAATGCGCCATTTGTTTTTGATGGGTGGGGAGGAGGCAGGGCTGATGAAAATGAGCGAAAAAGCTGCCTTCGGATCAGTAACTTTAACTCGCCCGGTTCTTTGCTTGTCTCTAATCCACTGACCCAGAATCTCGAGCAGGTTTCTTATTTTTGAAAAATTTGTCGGTTTAACTTATCTTCGGACATTCATGAAAATGACAACGATGTAACCAAGATAAACACGAGGAAGTAAATTTACCCACTGAATAAAAATAGGGGTCAGAGGAATGTAACCGTAAAGTAAGGCAAAGACCTCATCAGATCCCGTGACAGTTAGGAAATTTGATTTCCATTGTCATGGTCAAGTGATTATTTTAATTGTGCGAATTTCACGATTACATATTTAAATTCTGGGAAACAAACGAAGCGATGAATCGAACGTCATTCGTCTCCTGCCTCTCGTCTCGTCGAATTTCCTGTTTGTAAAAGTACTGTACAGTTACCTAAAATCATTTAGTTTTACACCTCTGCCGAAGGAAAGGAACTCTAACTGTGGATGAAATTCCCAAGAGATTTGAGTAACAGATTGGTTGAATCCTTACCTCTGTGTTCCAGGTAACACTAGGGGCAGCGAGTTAGAAGACATTTTGATGACAGTCGTTGTTTGCAGTACCCTCGATTGCGGAGATGCCCCGAACAACCTGGTTCAGTATAACTATCATCGTGTATACAGTCGTATGTGATTTTAATAAATACCAATAGCGAAGCAAGATCAAGGTTAATAGAAGATAACGTAGGGTTGAAGATGCTGGATAACCATTCGAGCGCGAGGTCGTCAACTTTCGTTTCCCCGGAAATGTCGATGAAAAACTGCAGAACCCTTAAACTATTGTCACAATATTTGGAAAGAGATGTACTCGTGGAAAATTTGGCTTAGGGGCTCGCGGGCTCGGGGGCTCGGGAGCTCGCTATGCTTGCATGTGAACCATTTTCAGAATAAACTAAGAGCGTCGTGAATTTAAGGAAGTAAGCTGTGTAATACTGATCGAGTGGTTGTAATGTTTCCGAAGGTTGTTTGTCTTTATAAATCTACCGCTTTAATCTCGATCTCTCTTATCGGCTGTTAATCATGTCTAACGCAGCTAAGTGTGTTTCACATTGTGTAGAAGTTCGTAATTTGATTTGACCGTTTTATACAGTCACATTGACTAGTATTAAAGTTTACACACTAACTCGGTGTTAGAAATATTACACCATGTTTACGGTTATAGCAATGGGTAAATACAACCAAAGGACGCCGGGTAAAACTCCCAAAACACCACAATCGAGAGGGCATCCCTCTTTCTGTCTCTGGAATATTGATTATGTGAAATCCAAGTCATGAGTTTCATTTTCAAGAGAAGATAAATTACCTCTGCCCCCGGTCGCCTTCATCTAGGAATTTTCCCTTTTATACCAAACGTCTATTCAAATTGAGCCGCAGCGAAATTCTCTAATTTGAACTTAAGATTGTCATGCAAGACATAAATTATCACGGAATGAAGCTTATAGGAGACATTACGGACAAAGTGTGTAATTCATTAAGAATTCCGCTTTTAATCGGCACATACGCAACGAGGCGCTACAATTACCCTGGGACAACGACACCACTAAGTTTCCTAGCGACCGATTGCAGATGCATCAAAATAAGTTGACCGGCTTTATCGATCGCAAACCTGCTTTGATCATATGAGCTAAACGCACGATTGACTAAAAACGTGATGGCGCTTCCACAAACTGTAGGCTTCAAAGCTGAAGCAGTCGATGAAGGAGTTTAGTGTGCGTGCACTGTTGAAGAAGTAGACGATGATTACATGACCGTTTCTTTTGACGGCTGGAATGCGGAGTGGAATCGCCGCGTCTGTGATCCACGAGAGATCAGGGATCGAACATTGCCTGATCGGAAAAGAAAGCGAAGAAACCTTTCCCTTCAGTGAACAATGTCTTCGCCTAAAGAAGACCGACTTTTTCTTTTAAATATCACTCAAACTTATTAAACAAAAAGCTCAAATTACGGTTCGCTTCAATTTCAGGCGTAAATTAGCATAATCTTTCATGGACGAGATCTTTATGAATTTCAAAGATCAAAACCATTTTCTCAACTACATCAGCTTTATCTTTATCCACTTAGCAAACAAAGCTTTCCAAATTACAGTCAAAACACCAGACGTAGTTCACTTCGAATTTCTCGTTCTATCCTAGTTTCTCAGACCGCATCCAAGCAGGTTTCACTACACAGCTTCCGTCTGAGACTCCCAGTGGAACGTGACGTAAAATACGTCACGCGTTACTAGGTAACAGTGCTCATACATATACACGAACCCCACTCATGTGGGGTTCGCAGAATTACACACTTTGTCCGTGTTGAAGTCGTCATGTATGCAAAGAAACCACCGATTTTTTTCTTTGTATTGTGGCTTGTTTAACTTGAACTTCAACTGATAAGTTTGGAAAATGAACTGATCGCTGAAGCGCTCAGGGAAGACAAATAAGATTTTCCTTTGTGTTCTTTTTTTAGCTTTGGAAGCTCCTCAGCGCAGAACAGATCAAGATCGTGAACAAGACAGCTCTCCAGGTCTGAAAACACTAAATATGAACATTAGCACTATTCTACAATAAAATCTTTCATACTCAAAGTAGAACTACACATATTTGCAAGTTTACTGTAAATATTAGTCATGACCTTAAATTTTGTTTGAAAGTAAAATTAATACAACGACATGAGGATGGAGAACCAAGAAGCTTAATCGTGCTGAAAATATTGGGTGGTTTTCAGAGCTGTTAGTTAGAGCCTAACCGGAAAAAAACCGGTAAAATTTCCGCACAGCCCCATACTACGTTATGCATTCAGTTCTTGAATAGAGAAAACAATGACAAAAACAATACATTTCCATTGGGAAAACAGATTTGTTTTACAATAGTATGGGGCTGTGCGGAAACTTTACCGCCAGGAACAAGGTTATACCCCATTCAAAACAAAGCTATACATTCCCCAGTGGTATGTAGAGTTTGATGTCTGTGCTTTCCGAAGATGATAATTGCAAATCGCGCATCGCTTCAGCGATTTTATTATTCATCCAAGGAGCAGTTGTGCCCTTTACTCGACGCTTTTTAAGTGGTGCATGAGAATCCACAACTTCGGTAAATAATTTGTTCCAAGTCAAGACTGCGTCGTTGACATTGCTCACATCGTCAACAATGTGCCACGGAACATTTTTAAGTTCTGGATGAAGGCATTTTCGTCAAATCCTTTGAATGACCGATATTCTATTGTCCTCGATGTGGCCTTTGGGACACCAGCTTTTAGCACACAATAAATTAACGAATGATCGCTTCTTGATAGGGACACAATGCCGCTATCAACAATTCGGCGTTGATTACTTCGTTCTTCGGTGTTGATTACTTTGTTCTTGTTCAGAAACTGTTTAATGTTATTTAAAAATCAGACGAAGTTATTTTTGTGACGGGATGCAACAGTCTCCACAAATGTTATGACGTTTCGTATTGATGATGATTCGCATCAAAAGAAGCAAAGATTTACTGGAACGATTTTAAGAGTTCGAATGCAGTAGTTTGTTCGCATTTAATTATTGCGTATACTGTATGACTCGCTATAATACATGCGGCAGACGAAATGGCTGTTTTTCTTTACCTTTACTGAGGAATGTTGTTTTGTGATGGAAAAGAACATCGGCAAAAAGCTTCCAAATAGAATTAGGGACCAAGTATGATACAAACCATGCTTAAAAGGAACGTTAGGTAGGGGGTCCAAATCTGCGAAGGGGGGTCCAAATCCGCGGTGGGTCCAAATCCGCTGTGACACCGGCGTTTGATTGCGTGACTAGTAAAATTTATTAAAGGGTAACTGACCCTACATTTTTCTCCTTTTCTTTTGTCCCAATACATTCCTCTTAGGTTAAAGAATCCTAAATGAGCAAATTAACAATACATTATGCAAAATCAAATTTTCTACAAATTTTTTTTTGATGCTTAATCGTCGGCCATTTTGAAAACGGTCCGATTCAGGTCACGTGAGGTGATACGTCATACGTGTGTAAGGAAGTGAAGAGCGTAACGTCAAGACCTGAAAGTAACTTCTTGGTTGTTAAGCTGATGCCGAAATTTACGAGCGGAAAAAAAAACAAGATTTGTTCCATTTTGCTATGAGCCACCATTTAGAGACTATGAAATACGAAGTGAGAAATAAAATACTGAAGGTTGAATAATCGCAACGCGTCGGATCGCATGTCTGTATTTGGAGCCACAGGTAATCTGTGCGCCATTCCAAACAGCTGTAAAGAAAATAAATGTTCCCATATTTTTTTCCTCTTGACCATTATCAAGCCCTATACTTAAAAAAAAATGTTTTTTAGTTCAAGCCAAAAAGTATTTGACTTTAGATTTTGTCCGGTGTATATCACTGTGACCTCAAGCCCGTCGGTTCTTGAGTAAACGTGACTTCAATAAACGTAAAGTGTTGTCGCGTATTACGGGAGACCGTCATCTGGTTTCGTGTACGAAACT